>NC_090051.1:766170-821533 GCF_038355195.1 Osmerus mordax
GCGATGCTGCCGGCCCACACTGCTCTCCCTGCTCGCCCTGGCAGCCTGCAGGGTCCTGACAACCTGCAGGAACACAGACCAGCCACAACCACCACACACACACACACACACACAGACCAGCCACAACCACCACACACACACAGAGACCAGCCACAACCACCACACACACACACACACACACACACACACAGACCAGCCACAACCACCACACACACAGAAATCAGAATCAGAAATCAGAAAGGGATTTATTCGCCATGAAAGTTTGCACAGACAAGGAATTTGCTTTGGCAGGAAGGTGCATACAATAAACATATACCTAAAATTGTTATATGTGGACTAACTATACTAAGGGTACATAAACTAGCAGTACTAAGTGGGATTAGAATAGAATTAAATATAAGTTGCCGTAAATTACAATATAAAAATACAAATATTACAAAAAATACAAATGTACAAGATACCATGTTGTAATGCAGTGCAAAAAGCAGAGTGTTTTAACACACACAGACCAGCCACAACCACCACACACACACACACACACACACACACAGACCAGCCACAACCACCACACACACACGCACACACACACACACACACACAGACCAGCCACAACCACCACACACACACGCACACACACACACACACACACACACACACACAGAGACCAGCCACAACCACCACACACACACACACACACACACACACACACACACACACACACACACACACACACACACACACACACACACACACACACAGAGACCAGCCACAACCACCACACACACACACATAGGACAGTCAAAATCACCACACTGCTCTCCCTTCAGATTAGGAGAGCTTGTTATCAAACTTATCATAGTATTGACTACAGGACAGAATATTTGATTTTGGCTGATTATTAAGGAGCATTGTGAAAGCGTAGATGTTTATCTGGTGTTGTAAGCCTTTTCATAACATAATATGTGGTTTAGAGACAGAACCAAAACAGTGTGTTTGGGTGTTGTTGTGTTAGCTTACTGCGGATTCAAACTGAGTTTCTGTTCTATGTTTCCTTGTCTTTGTGTCCTGGGAAAACTGTTTTTATTCAGGTCTTTGGTTCAGTCTGTGCATGCTTTTCTGTCTTTGAAATATTGACTTTGAAAGGCCTGTAATCTGTGTGAATTCATGCGCAACGTCACCACTGTGGACACGCATGAAAAGAAAATACACACGGGCAAATAGAAATATTCAGGTGGAACACGAATAACATACGTGAGGCGTGTTCCCTGTGGGAATAGAGGAAGGGAATTTGTGTCTTAATCTCCCCTCATTTATTGGTCTTTTTCCTTTTTTTCATAGCCCTCTTGGTGAAAACATCTCATTGTTCTCTATCAGTCTAAATGTGCATAGGCCACTGGTTCAGATAATTACAGTTCTCACCTACTGTACATAGCATTGATTATATACTGGAAAATCTCCCACAGGATATGAAAACCACCCTTCAAGTCTTGTTTTATTGTATGCATAAGCCTAGTCTAGCTGGATATGACATGAACAGCTTTGCCTCCAATAGGCTGCATATCAGCTGAGATTGGAGTCAACATGGAATAATATGCAGCAGCCCTCTGAAAAAATCTCTCAAGTCCAGAAAAGTAAACGGTGAAGTCATCATGAATGGAATTCCAATTGTCTGGCACTTACACCTACCTGCACAGACAAGACAGGCACACCCGTACACAGACAGCACACACACAACACACACCTAAACACACACACAACACACACCTAAACACACACACAACACACACCCGAAGAGGTATAGACACACCACACACACTGGCACACGGCACAGGCAGTGCACACACATCAACACCTTTACACAAGCACAAAGGACACACACCTTTACACAAGCACAAAGGACACACACCTTTACACAAGCACAAAGGACACACACCTTTACACAAGCACAAAGGACACACACCTTTACACAAGCACAAAGGACACACACCTTTACACAAGCACAAAGGACACACACCTTTACACAGGCACAAAGGACACAGCACACACACACCTGTGAGGCTGTACACAAACAAGGCAGCAGCACCCACCGCTGCTTCCTGTCCTGACAGACATGCGCAACAACATCCTGCTTCCTGTCCTGACAGACCTGTGTGACAACATCCTACTTCCTGTCCTGACAGACCTGCGTGACAACATCCTGCTTCCTGTCCTGACAGACCTGCGTGACAACATCCTGCTTCCTGTCCTGACAGACCTGCGTGACAACATCCTGCTTCCTATCCTGACAGACCTGTGTGACAACATCCTGCTTCCTGTCCTGACAGACCTGTGTGACAACATCCTGCTTCCTGTCCTGACAGACCTGCTTGACAACATCCTGCTTCCTGTCCTGACAGACCTGCTTGACAACATCCTGCTTCCTGTCCTGACAGACCTGTGTGACAACCTCCTGCTTCCTGTCCTGACAGACCTGCGTGACAACATCCTGCTTCCTGTCCTGACAGACCAGCGTGACAACATCCTGCTTCCTGTCCTGACAGACCAGCGTGACAACATCCTGTGTGGCTCAGGCCTCTTCACCTGCTCAGCTGACCTGGTGCGCTCACCTCCTGACAATCTAGATTCCAGCCTGGCTATCCAGGACACTCCGCCTGTCTTTACACATGAACCAATCAGATCCTGTCCTGCAGAGATTCATGGTCATTTAGCCCCTCTCTGTGGGGAGATTCAGAGAAAGCCTGCTTTTCAGCAGGAGGGAGGGGCACTAACACAGGCTGTCTTATCTAGTCCATGCAGAGAGCTGGATTGGAGCGTGCCACAGGCAACAGTAATGAGACACTAAAAAGCTTCTGCCACAGTTTACCAATTAAAACACTGCAGGTCTACAAGACTAATCCCTTCTGCCCTCTGGGTTAACTTCTCACGCTGCTACCAGGCAGAGAAAGGCAGAGAGAGGCAGAGAGAGAGAGGGAGAGAGAGGCAGACAGAGAGAGGGAGAGAGAGAGAGGCAGATAGAGGCAGAGAGAGGCAGAGAGAGAGAGAGAGGGAGATGCTGGAAACTTCAAACAGCTTGTTGGTTGATCCTCTGGCTGCCTTATGAATATTCAAACAAAAAATATTTAGTTTGACAAAGGTGAAATTTTGGAGCACCCTTAAGGGTTATTTAACATTTTGTTGTTTTATACAATCCCCCCATGTCTTAATGGATCAATTGTGAGTGTGTGGGTGTGTGTCCATATAGGAATGCTCAGTTCAACCACATACAAATGGACGCGTGTCTACGCGCCTGGATGCGTGAGCACAAAATGTATTCATCGAAACAAGAACACCTTGGGCCTAATTCTTATTATTTATTGGGCAAAATATGCTATGAGAATGTATTTTCCCGAAAACAAACCCACTATGTTTCAATTACAAACCATCCAATAGTATTCAACCTTCAATGGCACACTCTTATCAGATCCAATTACCTCTCCTGTTTGTAGGCTTAATGACCAAGAACACCACTAACAGTCCATCTCACTGAAGGCATGTTAACTAGATACTCTGGCAACTACAGCTGTTATAGGAAACGTGAGGACGTATCCTATTATCACTTCAGCTTTGTTATCATCACTCTGTCACTTAACGAAGACAAACACATAGCACACTGTTTAAACATATAGCACACTGTTTAAACACATAGCACACTGTTTAAACACATAGCACACTGTTTAAACACATAGCACACTGTTTAAACACATAGCACACTGTTTAAACACATAGCACACTGTTTAAACACATAGCACCCAGGTAATACAGCCCCCCAGCCTCTCACAGTACTACAAACATTGTCAGGAAAAGCCTATTGAAAGCTGACAGCAAATCAAAATGTACCTTTTGTCCGATCTGTGCAGTTTCCTGGCGTTTGGCCTCCACTAGGGCTTGTAGTTTGTGGTATTCAGCTGGTTTGTACATGGAGCACCACAGCCCGTTCTTCATCCACACAGCCAGAGTTTCTGTTCCCGTAAAAGCAAGGTAGCACATGTAAGTCAGCTCTGTGTATTGGTAAACACATAGAGCGCTAACATCCTGGATCTCAAGAGGTTTCCATCTGTTTTACTGTCTGAGGTACTGTAGGTTTTACTGTCTGAGGTAATGTAGGTTTTATGCCACTGACCACAGAAACATCTTGCTACAGGAAAAGAATCTCCTGAGTTATGGAAGGCTCCATTATAGAGAGTATCAAACACACACACACACAAACACAGACTCATACAAAAATAGAGCCATACACACACACCCAAAGGGAACATGAAGAAGCTGTGGTAGACAAACGATCCATGTCAGACAGGTTTAAAGTGGTTCAGCAGTGGATTCAGAAGACAGGTGAACTAATCCTGACCAGGCTGGTGCTAACAGCAGGGGAGGAAACACAAGCCTTCAGCTTCTCACATCACAAGAACTTTGGGTCAGTTTTGTTCAAGACAGCAGTACAACAAGAGGTAAGTGTGGACTGAGTGATGTCACAGATCACATGACAGCCAGCTCACCTACATCCTCGGCTCTGAAGGTGCGCTGGGCTCTTCCACTCATTGCTGCACATCTGTTGACCAGTCTAGAATACACAATATAATCTATTATTTTATATGTCCTCAGCAAAGAATACATGTATATATACAAATAGAAATGGCTCTGCGAAGTTTGACTGAAAGGTCAACACTTCACCTCCACTCCAAAGTATTTATGTAGTTTAATCAGCTTACTCAAAGGATTAAAACTTTATGACTACATTCAAGAACGTAGCCTAATAAAGATAACTACTATTAAAGAAAGAGTACTCTATTGAACATTCAAGGTCTTAGAGATAGCGGGAATAACCTCTGAATTGTCAGTCTCTCAAAAGTTTGTGAGGCTGAGGCCAGGCGGGGCCTAGCGACAGATGGTGCAGTGTGTGATCAGACAGCATATCTCAGGGATTCCTCTGCTCAGGAAATGGTCTGTTTGCTAGCTTGTACCAGCTCAAACAACACCATCAACAACCTGGATGGCTTTACTCATCTTGTAAAATAGAACCAAATCAACATATAGAAGCGACTGTTTGCCAATCCCTATAGTAGCCTATCCTGAAGAAAATGGCTTTATTTGTATGCATGCAGGTCCCAGCAGTAGAATAACATCAAATGTCTTTCAATGTAGAAATCAATTTTACATGGCAGAGCTGGGAAACCGTGAAGGCAGGAATCATCGGGAATAATAATTAATTTTCTTAATGCATGTGATTATGTCTGGAAGCCCCACCATCCACCCCATCTTCATTTAACTCTGGCACTTCTACACATTGTATACAGTTGCTAATTCTGTCCACAACAATTCCATCCTCCAGTTAATATAAGTAATAGTATAAAATATCCTGTTTAGAGAAAGAGCCTGATATTTCATAGATGTGAGAAGTGTGAATCGACAGACTCCATCCTTTTCAAAACCACTGGAGAATGATTAGTGCTCCGCTGCTACCATCAGCCCCCAGCAAGGGCTTGTCCAGAGCATCACAGTCAGAGGAGGGGGTCTACAAGGATGACTACAGATGCATACACAGGCCTTCGTTTACTTACAGAAAGGAAGGATTGGTTAGCTTGAGGCATGTATAGTAGATCTGGTTGAAGGGGGGGGGGGGGGGGGGGGGGGGCAGACTCAGCTAGGACGCTTTACCGATAGGCCACAAAAGCAGAATTATATCAATTTTCTTTTATCTTCGAAAGTCCCGATTGCCCCAGTTGGTACAGGGACTAGTATTGTAGCACTACTGTACTGTAACGTTGATTTTACTGCTTTACTAACCAGAAAGGCATACACTTCAAATAACCACATATCCTGGTAAGTTAAAACATAGAGAGCAAACGGTTGGCAAAGGAGACAACATAAAAAGCAGGGCTGCCGGTAAGATAAACCGAGGTGATGAACATTTCCATCGTTAATCACTGTATCCTACCTTATTACGGTCTCCTACCCAGCAGCACTCATGTATTTGGTTGACAAAATGTGTAACCAAGGAAACTATTTTCTCCCTACGATTGGCCAATTCAACGATGAGAACGCCCTCTGTGCCAAACTGATCCAATGAGGACTGAGATGCTAACCTACAGTGGGGTGACGTCATGTTTGCTAGTATTCCTTCGGAGTGAACGCAGGACATAGCCTGCTGCTCCTTCCTGACTATGGAGGCGAGTTCCACTCTTCCTCATGCAGGGGACTAAAAATCCGGACACACAGGGCTGCCACTTCCAGAGAAGTTAAATGTACCAATGTGGATTCGTGCCAAAACACAGCGATCTCAACAACAATCCTCCTACAGGTACTGACTTATTTCACTCCTTCTTTAAAATTGTTTAGAATGAAAGGAAAGCATCTGCATGCGTGATATCCAGACATATTCGATCTATTAATAAAGTGCTAAAGTAATTCAACATGTGAAGAATCTTGTGTGGGGTTGTTTCAGTCACACGTTTTTATTGCAGGATCCTAAAACCTCAAAATCTAGCCAGGATCTTAAAGCGCGCTAATCTTTTTCGTGACCGTTTCGCCGCCACGCACACCTTTGAGGGACCTTCACATGTTGGCTTGTGTGCAATTTAGCCGGAGCGCGGCTACATTGTAGTCTAAACTTTAAATGTTTAACGTAAGCCTTCATTACACAGACGACTTACGAAGGCGCTACTTAACACAAAAGTGTTTTACTTTTGATGACCTCGTCCTTGAGACGGTGATAAAACATCCCAATAGCATTCAAAAACAGCCAGGTGAGCTTTGTGTGTGGGAATCTTTGGAATGCGAGGTCGCCAAGGGGCGGAGATTGATGCGCTTCCGCACTTAAATGCAACGTTTTCTTGCTTACATTTAAAGCATGGATATTATATGGCCTTAAGCGACACTGGATTTAACTATAATGTACACTGCAGCTTTTTCTTTGAACCCCCCCCCCCCCCCATAAGATTCTCCCATTCTGCTATCTGCACCAAGCCCGTTTGCTGAGACGACCTTTCGATCACGCTTCATAGGCTACTTGCAACGCAGTCTGTAAACTTAGCTGTGCAATAGCTGTTCCAAACTAAATAGCCGACAAACATTCGGATAATTGATAACATGCTTTTGATGTGGCAATATACGTTTTATCTGTATCAAAACTCGATGAACTCCCGAGATTTACACAGTCTTGAAGGATAGAAACTCGCAACATGCGGCATATGGCAGATAGGCTACAGTCCCACCTCTCTCGGGAAATCGAGTGTCAAAGCGTGTCAGTATTCCTGTGCGTTGCCTTGAAGAGAGGCAATTTTCTCCGATTGGGGACAGTCCTAGACGACAGCAAGGCTGTGTTTTTTAGCAACCCAAAGCTCGACCCGCTCGCAAATTGTGGAATGTTAGGCTATTTTAGATGCATACTCGACCTCTTTGAAGTCTCAAGGTTTTCACCTCATGAATCCATTTGAAATGCACTGGGAATACTGAGTATAAATCTGCTCTTCCGTTATGAAAAATAAGGGAATTGAAAATCTACTTTCAGGGTGGTGAATTATCCTCAGTCACAGCAAGAAACTGATTTATGGTGTTACAAACTTGCTCATGTTTTTATGGTACATTAGTAGGCTATTTGCATCCCTTCCACATTGTGGTGTCCATTACATCATACAACTATTACATTTTGTCGATTTATCATTAGGCTTCAATCCAAGGTTATGGGCGGAGCAGAAACAGCCCACTTTCCACTTTTGCAAAAACAGGCATACTGAGAACTAAAATAGCCTAATGTTTGAGACATGCATTTCCTTACTCGCACACTCCCTCTCTCTTTCACTCTAACTCTCTCACCCTCTTTCTACATCTCTCTCCTTCCAACCCTCTCTCTGTCCATCTCTCTCTTTGTCTCTCTCATGCTGGGGGAACTCTTCAGGGCTCCCTGCTCCTCGTGCTTCACATTACTGCACACTCCAAGCAGCTGACACATCCTTTAAAAGAATTCACTCACTCTGCGGGAGGAAAGATTATTTTCTGGAGGTGTTTCAGCAAAGTCTCGAGATAAAAGTCTCAAGACTTGTTTTAAAGGAGTTTTTGTTGTGGGGAGTTTTTGCTGTTGCACAACTCAACATGATCAAAGTTTATGTATGTTGAGTGTGAAGCTCATCAGCACTGATGTTTCATGCAAACCATGACTGAGGTGCTGTGTGCTCTGGTCATGGTTTTTATTAATGCAATACATTAACTTATTGTTCTAGTCTGTTCGGTGTGGCTGTTGACCATGAAATAAAATCAAAGTTGTTAAGATGATGATGGGAATCAACTGACTAGATCTCTGCAGATACGAGTCCATTCTGCAAGCTTGCTAAAGGCCTTTTCATCTTCATGTCGGTTTGATTGTTTGACCGTGGACTCATGGATGATTTTATTTAACAGGAACTGACATCAGTTGAATAGTTCAGACTTTCTTTGAAGAGCCCCTCCTTGTTTTTTTTCTCTCTATTTGCAATTCTGCCTTGTCACATGAAGGCTTAAAGGAACATACTGAGGAAAAAGTGCTTGTTATTTAAGTGTTCCCCTGTGTTAGGCTAAATGTTGGAATTGTTCTCTTTCAACTTTGCTTCTTAAATTTTTGGGGGCCAAAATGTTATGCCTCAAAAAGACATAGCACATCTAATCTTTGCCTTCAGTCTGTGATGCAGCAAACAATTAGTTGTTGTTTTTTGCTGAGAGGGGAGGTTAGGGTTAGAGGAGGTATGTGAAATGGGTGGATAAATGTCGTCTTCCTCCTGCCTGGCTTGGTCGTAGGAGCAGCGCTGTGCCCTTAGGCCAGTTCCCTCTGCTGGTCTGAGGGTGTCTGAGCAGATGCTGCGACACCAGCCATCACTTCTTATATTCTCCTGTTCCCTTCAAATGCCCTTTATTGTGAACTTCCACTCATGTAGGGAGGAGTTCACCAGTATTCCTCAGCAGATCCCTTGAATCAACATGGCCCACATATTGCTCACTCGCTGATCTAGCGTGCCAGATAGACAGCTCAAGTGCAAAGACGTATTGTGACAGTCTTCTCACAAACCACCCTCCGCCTTCTTCACCTGGCACACTCTTAATGGCTGATGATTACCTGCTTAATGTGTCGTACTCTTCATCACTTTTATCACTCCTGGTAGTTTGTTATGTGATGCGCAAAAGAAATCTGACAGCAAGGAGCTTTCGTTCATTCTGCTTTGCTACTTACTCTCCTGCCTTGATAATTATTCTACTGCCTTGATACTTATTCTACTGCCTTGATACTTATTCTCCTGCCTTGATACTTATTCTACTGCCTTGATACTTATTCTCCTGCCTTGATACTTATTCTCCTGCCTTGATACTTATTATGTTGCATTGATACTTACTCTCCTGCCTTGATACTTACTCTCCTGCCTTGATACTTATTCTCCTGCCTTGATACTTATTCTTTTTCCATCCCATCTCCCTCCCCATTTAGACTTTCCATCCCACATACAGTCTGCATGCTGTGGTGTAGAAAGAGTCGTTCTGCTACTTGAGGACAGCCACAAGTTGTAGACGGGAAATTCCACTGTGAGTTTGTAATTTTTATCACATGGAAGCCTCGTCTGGGAAGAGCTATGTACGTTTGCAGTGACACAAACACTGAAGGAATGGTTGTTGGACATCTGTCGTACAAAGTAGAGATTGAAGAAAAACATCTACACTCAGAAACTGTTGTCTGTCATGTATCTTACCATGTTAGATTTAATATGGTACAGTGTTTCTTCTAGGATTTTTTTTGCAGTGGGGGCAGGTCTGTCTTCCCCCCCCCACATATTTTTGTCCTATTTCCCTTAAAGAAATAAAGTTAGGCTACTTAATGACACCTTACAGTCATAAAGTATGTTGTAAATGGCATAAATGCTGCCAATTAATAATTGACGTAACTTATTGTAAATGGTCAGTAGCCTAGCCTATCGATTAAGGGGCCACTCGGAAGCATGTACGCTGTCTGCTTCATTCCAGCCGGCATCATGTTCCACAGGCTGCCTTTCCTGTCTCTGTCCAGCCGGCATCATGTTCCACAGGCTGCCTTTCCTGTCTCTGTCCAGCCGGCATCATGTTCCACAGGCTGCCTTTCCTGTCTCTGTCCAGCCGGCATCATGTACCACAGGCTGCCTTTCCTGTCTCTGTCCAGCCGGCATCATGTTCCACAGGCTGCCTTTCCTGTCTCTGTCCAGCCGGCATCATGTTCCACAGGCTGCCTTTCCTGTCTCTGTCCAGCCGGCATCATGTACCACAGGCTGCCTTTCCTGTCTCTGTCCAGCCGGCATCATGTTCCACAGGCTGCCTTTCCTGTCTCTGTCCAGCCGGCATCATGTACCACAGGCTGCCTTTCCTGTCTCTGTCCAGCCGGCATCATGTTCCACAGGCTGCCTTTCCTGTCTCTGTCCAGCCGGCATCATGTTCCACAGGCTGCCTTTCCTGTCTCTGTCCAGCCGGCATCATGTTCCACAGGCTGCCTTTCCTGTCTCTGTCCAGCCGGCATCATGTTCCACAGGCTGCCTTTCCTGTCTCTGTCCAGCCGGCATTATAAAAAAAGCAGAAAATGTCAATTTCTTTGTGTGAATATGTTCAATTCTGTGATTACAGCCTTAGACTTAATATGCAGTGTGGGAGGAGACATGCTGTGGTGCGGATCAGGCTTGCCGTGCATCTGGCTGCTCACTGCTGATCTAACTGGATATGTAGATAAATTCCTGAAAGAGCTCCAGATTTCATGCTTTGGTTGGATCCTGAGCGGCTGAAGATAATAAAGAACACAAAGCATGTCAGCGCTTTGAGAGATTAGGCCTCACAAAAGATTTTTGTCCAGTGAAATGGCTCTCCATAGTCCTGGCCTGCTGAGTCTGAAATATGGAGCCACTCCACTCCAGTCCTGCACTATGTGACCAGCAACTCCACAGCAACACAACACAGTACGACCCTGTGCAACTCCACAGCAACACAACACAGTACGACCCTGGCAACTCCACAGCAACACAACACAGTACGACCCTGTGCAACTCCACAGCAACACAACACAGTACGACCCTGGCAACTCCACAGCAACACAACACAGTACGACCCTGTGCAACTCCACAGCAACACAACACAGTACGACCCATGAAATGCCATTGTAAATGTCATGAGCTTGAACTGCATTTGTTCAGTTTCAAAAGTATCAACCCCTCTTTGGAAAGTTAATTTTCCTGACATATAACATTTTTAAATGGCTTGACATTTACTTAAAAAAAAAAAAAAGATATTAGAGGAGAATCTTCCATTTACTTTTACAAATAATATTCTGCAACAGGTGAGGCAGAGATCCTGCAGACTGGCTCAGATTTCACACATGGTCCTGGAGCCTACATGAACCTGACATCAGCCCTCATGACCGCTAGACTAGCTGTCACAGGAGAGATGCCTTCACCTCTTTCTAAATCCAGAAGCCAAGCAGCCTTGTACCATCACTGGGGCGGTGACAGCAGACACCATGTGTAATATTTCACAGAGACAGACCCTAGATCAACACAGCAGGATAGGCTGTGTTCTCGTCTTTCAGCCCTCTTAAAGGGGGTTTGCAACCTTTAACCTGGCTACATAACTCAGACCCAGAACTATTTCGACGCGCCACAAAACTCCTTGGTCACTTTAGTGGCCGCAGCTCCACTTGAGTTACTTACGGGTACATGACATCGGGCTTAACAATTGTCCTCTCATCCCAGAGTGTCATACCAGGTTATGTGTCGCTGTCCAGTCCACTGCAAAAGACCTCCGGAGGCCTTGTTCGTCTACACACGCTGCCGGAACAGTCTTATTTAATCATTTATCTTCGGTAACTGAAGAGTGGTATCAAGCACTTAAATATTCAGGAAGATGCTACATTCAGGTAGAGGTGCAGGCAGGTGGCAGGGAAGTGAGTAAGGAGCTGGCGGGGAAGCCTCCAAAGCTGGGCAACCACCTCCAGTGTTATTCACAGTAAAGCAGCTCTTTCATTCAATGCTGGCTGGTCACATAGTGCAGGACTGGAGCTGGTCACATAGTGCAGGACTGGAGCTGGTCACATAGTGCAGGACTGGAGCTGGTCACATAGTGCAGGACTGGAGCTGGTCACATAGTGCAGGACTGGGGTCGTATTGTGTTGTGTTGCTGTGGAGTTGCACAGCAGATGTTGGTTATCTGGAGCTCCTCTGGTTAAAGACGCTGCAGTGCAGTGTCTTGATAAAGTGACAACATCAAAGCTAACGGCTGTCGAGGCTGTAGGTTATGGTGGTGGGCAGACTGGAGGCTGTAGGATATGGTGGTGGGCAGACTGGAGGCTGTAGGTTATGGTGGTGGGCAGACTGGAGGCTGTAGGATATGGTGGTGGGCAGACTGGAGGCTGTAGGATATGGTGGTGGGCAGACTGGAGGCTGTAGGTTATGGTGGTGGGCAGACTGGAGGCTGTAGGTTATGGTGGTGGGCAGACTGGAGGCTGTAGGTTATGGTGGTGGGCAGACTGGAGGCTGTAGGATAGGGTGGTGGGCAGACTGGAGGCTGTAGGTTATGGTGGTGGGCAGACTGGAGGCTGTAGGATAGGGTGGTGGGCAGACTGGAGGCTGTAGGATAGGGTGGTGGGCAGACTGGGGGCTGTAGGTTATGGTGATGGGCAGACTGGAGGCTGTAGGTTATGGTGGTGGGCAGACTGGAGGCTGTAGGTTATGGTGGTGGGCAGACTGGAGGCTGTAGGATATGGTGGTGGGCAGACTGGGGGCTGTAGGTTATGGTGGTGGGCAGACTGGAGGCTGTAGGATATGGTGGTGGGCAGACTGGAGGCTGTAGGTTATGGTGGTGGGCAGACTGGAGGCTGTAGGTTATGGTGGTGGGCAGACTGGAGGCTGTAGGTTATGGTGGTGGGCAGACTGGAGGCTGTAGGATAGGGTGGTGGGCAGACTGGAGGCTGTAGGATAGGGTGGTGGGCAGACTGGAGGCTGTGGGCAGACTGGAGGCTGTAGGATATGGTGGTGGGCAGACTGTAGGATATGGTGGTGGGCAGACTGGAGGCTGTAGGATATGGTGGTGGGCAGACTGGAGGCTGTAGGTTATGGTGGTGGGCAGACTGGAGGCTGTAGGATATGGTGGTGGGCAGACTGGAGGCTGTAGGATAGGGTGGTGGGCAGACTGGAGGCTGTAGGTTATGGTGGTGGGCAGACTGGAGGCTGTAGGTTATGGTGGTGGGCAGACTGGAGGCTGTAGGTTATGGTGGTGGGCAGACTGGAGGCTGTAGGATAGGGTGGTGGGCAGACTGGAGGCTGTAGGTTATGGTGGTGGGCAGACTGGAGGCTGTAGGATATGGTGGTGGGCAGACTGGAGGCTGTAGGATAGGGTGGTGGGCAGACTGGAGGCTGTAGGATAGGGTGGTGGGCAGACTGGAGGCTGTAGGATATGGTGGTGGGCAGACTGGAGGCTGTAGGATATGGTGGTGGGCAGACTGATGTTGCTTGAATGAATCAAACATTTCTTCTGTACTTTTCCCTTTCATATTTTTCTTCCTCTTTCAGCTTAAGGCTTAGAGACATGATCCTGGGAACGCATAAAATCCCAGAATAAACCTGTAATTTCCTTCGTCTGTGTAACGCTAGAAAGTTTGACATTTGGCACATTGTGAACTCGGTTATGGTTGCTATGCTAACAGCTAAATATAATGTTGAACAGCCAGTCTGTTAAAAGAGCTCAACATTTTAAGCTCCTAATTTAAGTTGTTAATTAGTTTCTGGTGATAGAAAGCCTAATATTGTCTTTTCTTGTGTGCTTCACTCTAACTCAACTTTGCCAAACCTTCACAATTTGAAAACTGTGAAACTGCAGCTGCTTCTCATGCACATGGAAGGCTAAGTCATTACTTGGAATATAGAAAATGGAAGGCGGAAGCGTTGAACGTAGGTGTGAAGAAAGAGATGGTTCTCTGCTCTGCAGTGTCCTGTAGATAGAAATCTCCTGGCGATGCCTTTGATAAAACCATCCATTCCAAAGTGCAGCAGTAAACTCACTCATGAATCAAACCTGAGAGGACGACTAAAGGGGAATTTATTTTACTAACCTGCTGACTGTGATTTACTCTTCAATTAAAGCTGCTGTCATAGATCCTACATGCCCCCTAACCCTCCTGCACCTCAGTCTCAGCTTGGCTTCTCATTGGAGCAGGAGAGTTAGGGGGCTTCTCATTGGAGCAGGAGAGTTAGGGGGCTTCCCATTGGAGCAGGAGGGTTAGGGGGCTTCTCATTGGAGCAGGAGGGTTAGGGGGCTTCTCATTGGAGCAGGAGGGTTAGGGGGCTTCTCATTGGAGCAGGAGGGTTAGGGGGCTTCTCATTGGAGCAGGAGGGTTAGGGGGCTTCTCATTGGAGCAGGAGGGTTAGGGGGCTTCTCATTGGAGCAGGAGAGTTAGGGGGCTTCTCATTGGAGCAGGAGAGTTAGGGGGCTTCTCATTGGAGCAGGAGGGTTAGGGGGCTTCTCATTGGAGCAGGAGAGTTAGGGGGCTTCTCATTGGACCAGTAGGGTTAGGGGGCTTCTCATTGGAGCGCTGCATATTCCCCGGGCCTGTGATTCAAGTACCGCAAGCCACCATGCAGCCTACTACTCTTTCAAATACATCTTGTTCTCTGGATTTTCTCCCACTGTGATTTCTTGGACATGCATTATGTGGCGGACTTAACAATTATTTCTGAAAGGGCAACAGGGAGGTGGCTGGACAGTTTGCCATTTCTCTCAAACTCATTTCCTTTTCTCCACACATCATGGCTCAGTGCGTTAGCTCTCTGTTTGATGAAACTGCAATCTGTTTATGTTTCATTTATTTTTACGAAGCCCCAAAGGTAGGTTCCGAAACTAGACTCATCTGTTGCTTTAATGGGAAGGTGGTTAGGATCTAGGACACATTTTCTTCTTCTGTGCTATTCTTGTGTGGATAGTAGGGTCAAAATAGGTTAATGTTGTGTAACCTTACCTCTGTGGGAACATAGATATTGTCGTCCGGATTTTCGAAAGGAAAGGGTGATTTGGTCTACCTTACATAATGTGTCCTTGACTACATTCCACACTGTCTCATTGATTCAAGTTGCCCATTTAGAGGACAGTACAGGACACCAACGTGTCAAGTATTTAGTATCTCTGTGCGGCGTGGGAGGCGGGCCGTGGGAGGCGGGCCGTGGGAGGCGGGCCGTGGGAGGCGGGCCGTGGGAGGCGGGCCGTGGGAGGCGGGCCGTGGGAGGCGGGCCGTGGGAGGCGGGCCGTGGGAGGCGGGCCGTGGGAGGCGGGCCGTGGGAGGCGGGCCGTGGGAGGCCGATGAGGTCGTTCCTCAGCAGATTCAGGGCGACAGCAGTACGTCTGCTGGCTTTTTTTACCACAGAGAAACAAACAGATTCAGAGAAGAGAAGAAAAATCACCCTCCATAATTTCACCCTCTGATCTTCAAGGCTGGGACGCTTTTCAGACTTACATTTACATTTAGTCAATTAGCAGACGCTCTTATCCAGAGCGACTTACAGTAAGTGCAGGGACATTCCCCCGAGGCAAGTAGGGTGAAGTGCCTTGCCCAAGGACACAACGTCAGTTGGCATGACCGGGAATCGAACTGGCAACCTTCGGATTACTAGCCCGATTCCCTCACCGCTCAGCCATCTGACTCGAATGTGTTCCTCCATGGCCTTATCACTGCCGGGCTGCAGGAGCACATGAAGATATGGCGAGATTCCCTCCATGATGCCATCACTGTAAAAGAATGTGGGACTTGTCACAATGTAGTCCTTAGCTGTTTCAAGGCCATTTCAGGACTGTTATTAAAGGGGACAGGGGGGTGCTGTTGGGTGTAGCTGAGTGGTAGAGCATTTCCCTGCACATTGACACCCCCCCTCCCCCATGTACTTTGCTTTAGATTCATAAGGGGTTCATAAGGGTTATAATGACGTCAATAGCGGAGCCTTTTATGACCTGCAGAGTTGAGTACTAGGAAGACTGACAGGTCGTTAGGGCCAGCGTTCATCTGCCGGACCAGAGGGTCAGAGGTGTTCACAGAGAGATCAGGTCAACATAGGGGAAGGCCGGACCAGAGGGTCAGAGGTGTTCACAGAGAGATCAGGTCAACATAGGGGAAGGCCGGACCAGAGGGTCAGAGGTGTTCACAGAGAGATCAGGTCAACATAGGGGAAGGCCCAGGGGGAAGAGGGCTTTCAGCTGATAATAAGCTGTTGGAGAAGGCACAGTGTTTCGCTGTGCCATGATGAGACCCAAATGACTGTCTCTGCACCCGTATTTACAAGATCATTTGAAGAGAAATCTGTTTCATCCAGAACGCCAAGGCTGTAATTAAAAAGGCTTTCTTAAACGCTGTTATCAGCAGCACCCCCTCATTTGACTGGACAGCGGTTCATCTGTCTGACCCTACCACGTCCGCTCTGAGGATTTAATAAGCTGCACTGTATGCAAATGAGACACTGGCGCTTCCTGTTTATCTCCTGCTCTTCTGAGCGGCGCTGCGGAGGCCTGGCACTTCCTGCTCTTCTGAGCGGCGCCGCGGAGGCCTGGCACTTCCTGCTCTTCTGAGCGGCGCTGCGGAGGCCTGGCACTTCCTGCTCTTCTGAGCGGCGCTGCGGAGGCCTGGCACTTCCTGCTATCCGGATGCGCCGTCTTCCCTCCTGCTGACCGGAGCCTGCCTCGTCACGGCTCAGGAGCCTGCCTCGTCGTCACGGCTCAGGAGCCTGCCTCGTCGTCACGGCTCAGGAGCCTGCCTCGTCGTCACGGCTCAGGAGCCTGCCTCGTCGTCACGGCTCAGGAGCCTGCCTCGTCGTCACGGCCCAGGAGCCTGCCTCGTCACGGCTCAGGAGCCTGCCTCGTCACGACCCAGGAGCCTGCCTCGTCGTCACGGCTCAGGAGCCTGCCTCGTCGTCACGGCCCAGGAGCCTGCCTCGTCGTCACGGCTCCTCTGGGGTGATGGGGTTGGAGACTTCTGGTTCATGACATGTTTCTAGTCTTCGTGGGGGAACAGTGTCATTTCCAGTCTGTGTTCAGGATTCCCAAGTCCACTGCTGTCAGCTTCAGTGTCGACAAGCTCGTCCAAGAGAGTTAACAGCATGTCGTGTGTCTATGGGTTTTACTGACTGCTGTGTTCACTGTCTGACCAAGCTACTGGCACTGTTCTTCTCCGTACTCGAATGTCGACCGTTTTCTGGCCTGCATTAAAATAGCTAGCACTGTATAAGAACTTGGCGTGTGGCAGAGCATTGTCACGCTAGTGTTCAGACAGTAGGATGTTGATTGGTTATACAATGCTAACATGTAATTGTTCACTGTGAAATGTCATTATTGTCCTTACAAACACTATCTCTTCACTACAAACATTCTCTTAGTCTGTTGCTGTCTGTCATTTTCCTTTAGATTTCCCTCTAACAGGATGTAATGGGATCAGGCTTGTATCCACACTGATCTGCATGAGACTTGTCAGGTCTGTCTCTCACTGCCCTGTCTCACTGCCCTGTCTCACTGCCCTGTCTCACTGCCCTGTCTCACTGCCCTGTCTCACTGCCCTGTCTCACTGCCCTGTCTCACTTCCCTGTCTCACTGCCCTGTCTCACTAACGTCACTGTTGTCAAAACAGATGCCTCAGCCCCACTGCCACCCTGGAATGAACGTGTTTTATGGTTCATTTAGACCTATCAAGTGTTCACAATGAAATGATATGGTACATGACCAATAACATTGTAAGGAAACGAAAACAAGCTAAACATTTCTTTCTTTGGCATTCATTCACGAATTTACAGTTGAATGTTGCGTGGATGTGTGGATGAGATCAGAAAGAGGATTTTGAAAGCTCAAGGCATAAAAGGGACACTGCTTACCTTAGTGTTGAGAAGGGACACTGCTTACCTTGCTCATCCTGCTTCCTGCTTTTGTCTGGGAGGGGGGGCCCCCTGTCAGTACACATGACCAGAGCCCCTGCCAGACACCCTGAGATGATGGACTGGAGATCTGAATGTGATCATAATCGTCCCCTATAGCCTCACATACCACAATGACGCTCTGTCACAATCACATCCTTCACACTCCGTACACGCAGGACAGGACATGACGACCCCGGGGGAGAGGGGGGGTAAATGGTGATGACTCCTCCGCTCTATAATGAACCTGCGAGCAGACCCTATTGATGAAGAGTCAGTCATCTAAGCTAGGCTAATGCTGCTCTTAGCCTGTGATTGATCATTCCTCTCTAGATGGCTCATATGCTGCTGTAATCGCTCCAAACCCAAGAGCTGCTGATCACGCTCAGTGATTCAACCCTAGACAGCTGCATTGTGGGTAACCCGGGAACAGACAGTAGTGAACCAATTGTGATGCAAATGGCCCTTTACACTGTATTAAATATTTTACCTGGACTCACTCCATGAAATCCTGTCGTGTTACAATGTTGGTATTGAAATGTGAGAAGTACCTGATCTGGCCGGAAATGAAAGGAATGAAGGCCGGCACCTCCTGCTTGTGAGTCAGAATAGAATGGAACATTGATTAAATAGAATTCGTTACCGTCCTCAGGTGAAGTAATGAACAAGTTTCCCCCGACACAGATCACCGTTTCAGATGTGTCATTACCTGTGGTTGCCCGGGCGCTCTGTAGAAGACATAGTATGGATCACGTGGATGGCTGTTCACACTGTTCTGCTTCAGCAGATGCTTGTTGTCCAGCCTGTGGTGAAGGAATCTGAACTAGCATCTCACCTCCAGGGACTAGCATCTCACCTCCAGGGACTAGCATCTCACCTGCAGGGACTAGCGTCTCACCTCCAGGGACTAGCATCTCACCTCCAGGGACTAGCGTCTCACCTCCAGGGACTAGCATCTCACCCCCAGGGACTAGCGTCTCACCTCCAGGGACTAGCATCTCACCTCCAGGGACTAGCATCTCACCCCCAGGGACTAGCATCTCACCTCCAGGGACTAGCGTCTCACCCCCAGGGACTAGCGTCTCACCTCCAGGGACTAGCGTCTCACCTCCAGGGACTAGCATCTCACCTCCAGGGACTAGCGTCTCACCCCCAGGGACTAGCGTCTCACCCCCAGGGACTAGCGTCTCACCTCCAGGGACTAGCGTCTCACCTCCAGGGACTAGCATCTCACCCCCAGGGACTAGCATCTCACCTCCAGGGACTATCATCTCACCTCCAGGGACTAGCATCTCACCCCCAGGGACTAGCATCTCACCTCCAGGGACTAGCGTCTCACCCCCAGGGACTAGCGTCTCACCTCCAGGGACTAGCATCTCACCTCCAGGGACTAGCGTCTCACCTCCAGGGACTAGCGTCTCACCCCCAGGGACTAGCGTCTCACCTCCCAGGGACTAGCGTCTCACTTCTCCATCAGCAGCCTCTTCAATGGCACTTCAACACTTTACATTTATAATATTTGATTCCCATCTCTTAATTTCCCAGTACAACTACTTTTTATTGCTACAGCCACTTTTTGGTATTTGTGACTTTTTGTCCAGTATTTTTTTATTAAGATTTGCCTTTTATTGTACTTTTCTTGTTGTATTTTTATACCTACTACATGGCTCTTGCCGTGTCTTAAGAATGTCATTGCCCATAATGACCTGTGTTATAATGTGTAAATAAGGCAAATGCATCTCGTTGACTTTGACCACTTGCGTGTATGGACATGAAGAAGCGTTTTGGTTGTGCCCTGCCTCCCTCTTCAGCCTTGATTTTAGCAGGAGTCATTTACCCCCCAATCAGTATAATTCATGTCTTCACGCTTTGGCTGCATGTTGCTGATGACGCGTTCCAAACAGCTGATGACAAACCATCTTGAGGCTGGAGATGTGGAGAGGGGAGGCGGTGGGACGTTCCAGACAACAGGACTCTTGCTGTGTCCTGTTGGATGACCACATCGCTGCCTCAGGGTTGGAATGGTTGCAGAATGTAAACATGGATGAAATCCCGTAGCCTGAAGTCATGTTCTTCCTGATCCTGTGAGGATGACGAGCCTGTCTTTCTGTGAAGGAGGAACCGGAGCTAGTCCTGTCTGTGTCGGTGTGCGTCCTGCAGGAACACGCCAGGCAGCAGAGGAGGACTGGGATTGATGGGTTATGTATCAGATGGTGTGTGGGATGGGCTGTTCCCTAGTATGAGTGTGTTTCCTGTCGCTCCCTGAGCCAAGCCCATCCCTGTACACACACACACACACACACACTACGTGTGCTCAGATTGACTCTGATTAGGTAAGATATTTCAACATCTGTGGGCAGCATTTCAAGATGGAGGCAGGCCTGGGCTCAGGATCAGAGGAGTCCTCGTGTCCTGTCTCTTCCTGCCCTGCTGTGTCCTGTCACTTCCTGCTCTGCTGTGTCCCGTCTCTTCCTGCTCTGCTGTGTCCCGTCTCTTCCTGCTCTGCTGTGTCCCGTCTCTTCCTGCTCTGCTGTGTCCTGTCTTTTCCTGCTCTGCTGTGTCCTGTCTCTTCCTGCCCTGCCCTGCTGTGTCCTGTCTCTTCCTGCCCTGCCCTGCTGTGTCCTGTCTCTTCCTGCCCTGCCCTGCTGTGTCCTGTCTCTTCCTGCTCTGCTGTGTCCCGTCTCTTCCTGCTCTGCTGTGTCCCGTCTCTTCCTGCCGTGATGTGTCCTGTCTCTTCCTGCCCTGCTGTGTCCTGTCTCTTCCTGCTCTGCTGTGTCCTGTCACTTCCTGTCCTGCTGTGTCCTGTCTCTTCCTGCCCTGCTGTGTCCTGTCTCTTCCTGCCCTGCTGTGTCCTGTCTCTTCCTGCTCTGCTGTGTCCTGTCACTTCCTGCTCTGCTGTGTCCTGTCACTTCCTGCTCTGCTGTGTCCTGTCTCTTCCTGCTCTGCTGTGTCCTGTCTCTTCCTGCCCTGCTGTGTCCTGTCACTTCCTGCTCTGCTGTGTCCAGTCTCTTCCTGCTCTGCTGTGTCCTGTCACTTCCTGCTCTGCTGTGTCCTGTCGCTTCCTGCTCTGCTGTGTCCTGTCTCTTCCTGCTCTGCTGTGTCCTGTCTCTTCCTGCTCTGCTGTGTCCTGTCTCTTCCTGCTCTGCTGTGTCCTGTCTCTTCCTGCTCTGCTGTGTCCCGTCTCTTCCTGCTCTGCTGTGTCCCGTCTCTTCCTGCCGTGATGTGTCCTGTCTCTTCCTGCCCTACTGTGTCCTGTCTCTTCCTGCTCTGCTGTGTCCCGTCTCTTCCTGCTCTGCTGTGTCCCGTCTCTTCCTGCCGTGATGTGTCCTGTCTCTTCCTGCCCTGCTGTGTCCTGTCTCTTCCTGCTCTGCTGTGTCCTGTCACTTCCTGCTCTGCTGTGTCCTGTCACTTCCTGCTCTGCTGTGTCCTGTCTCTTCCTGCTCTGCTGTGTCCTGTCTCTTCCTGCTCTGCTGTGTCCTGTCACTTCCTGCTCTGCTGTGTCCTGTCACTTCCTGCTCTGCTGTGTCCTGTCTCTTCCTGCTCTGCTGTGTCCTGTCTCTTCCTGCTCTGCTGTGTCCTGTCTCTTCCTGCTCTGCTGTGTCCTGTCTCTTCCTGCTCTGCTGTGTCCCGTCTCTTCCTGCCGTGATGTGTCCTGTCTCTTCCTGCTCTGCTGTGTCCCGTCTCTTCCTGCTCTGCTGTGTCCCGTCTCTTCCTGCCGTGATGTGTCCTGTCTCTTCCTGCCCTGCTGTGTCCTGTCTCTTCCTGCTCTGCTGTGTCCTGTCACTTCCTGTCCTGCTGTGTCCTGTCTCTTCCTGCCCTGCTGTGTCCTGTCTCTTCCTGCTCTGCTGTGTCCTGTCACTTCCTGCTCTGCTGTGTCCTGTCTCTTCCTGCTCTGCTGTGTCCTGTCTCTTCCTGCCCTGCTGTGTCCTGTCACTTCCTGCTCTGCTGTGTCCCGTCTCTTCCTGCTCTGCCGTGTCCTGTCACTTCCTGCTCTGCTGTGTCCTGTCTCTTCCTGCTCTGCTGTGTCCTGTCTCTTCCTGCTCTGCTGTGTCCTGTCTCTTCCTGTTCTGCTGTGTCCTGTCACTTCCTGCTCTGCTGTGTCCTGTCTCTTCCTGCTCTGCTGTGTCCTGTCTCTTCCTGCCCTGCTGTGTCCTGTCTCTTCCTGCTCTGCTGTGTCCTGTCTCTTTCCATTCATTCCAGCAAGCAGGGGTACGCGCCTCCAGCTCTCTGCAGCCTCCTGCTTCCATACTGTACCTCACCATCCTCTAGACAGCACCAGGGTACGACTATATAGGTCTGGGGTTGATTTGATATTGTCTGGATTGTGTGTGTGTGTGCCCACGTGCGTGTGCGCGCTCGTTCAGGGCCGAGAGCTCTGGTTGGGAGACATTCCACAGCAGCTGGGTGTGTCAGCCAGAGTAAAGCATTTTCAGCTGTCGAGAGCAACATAAAGTCAAACGTTTCGGAATCTAATAATAGTTTGTGCTTTTGTGTAAAAAAACAGCACTTTGGACAGAGACAGACAGAGATTAATCTTTTTCTGGACTCCTTAATAGTATTCGCTCCACTTGAGGAATACTGTGCGGTCATGGTACTGTTGATTTTAAGAGAGACTTCTCTAACCCTGGTCTTAGTGGGGTTTCTGTAGGGCTGTTGGCTGTGTTACAAACAAGGATTGTACTCGTGAAGGATCTGTTTGTGTGTTTGCATATGTGCTGAAAACCAGCTTACATCAATTACTTTTGTATGTCTGGCCTCTCATCAGCGGTATTTAAATGTGTGTGTGTTTTTCTGAATAGTTTGTGCATGGGTTTTCAGAGGCAGCTAGTACTAAGAAATGCATTAGCTGAAAGTTGCGGCCTTGATAAATGCTTTACTTGGCCCAATGCAGGATTGTAATTCTGTTATTTTCTAGTTTGTTTATAAGGAGCTGAAATTTGGTATCGATCATGCTTAGGGAGGTCTGGAGAGGCTCACCAGACCACAAATATCACTTTAATTTAGCTAAGTCAATACGCTCTTTGAAAGCAGCAATTAAGCATGCCAGGTCTGTGGGGACACTGCCTGTGAGCCACTGTACCCTGGATGCCACACTCCTCATATAACGTCCTGACGGGTCACTGGAGGGTGCCCCTGGAGCGATCCGGCGGCTTAGATGGACGGTCATTATGACGTCGTTTGACTTTTTTTAACTTGTTTAGGGAGAAGTGCGGAATGGCCGTCTGACTGACCTGGGGAAGACAGAGTTTTAATGGGATGCTAAGCCTAGCCTGATACAGTGTGTCAGGAGTCCTGCATGATGGAGGTTAAAGGTTCATTTAGTCTTGTGGACAGATGAAGCAACCACTCATTTGAAGCCTGCTGATTTTTTTAAATTGATATTTACATTTAGTCATTTAGCAGACGCTCTTATCCATGACATGCAGAGAGAGAAAATCCCTTCACAAGTACTACTTTACAATGTGTGGGTGTGCAGAAAACTGTCTTCACGATGCCATAGCTATCCCTCTAAGTGGGTAATTAAGTAGCAACATTTACATTTGTACTGTGTAGCTGGTTTGGTATGAGCTGGTGGTGTGATCCAAGCCAGTGGTTGATTTCCTGGACTTGTTGGCCCGAGACTGACTAATCAACGTTTAAACTCTACTGCTCATCCGAGACCCCCTGCCTCTGGAGTTCAGGCTCGTGGAGAATTATTTCCGAGCTGATTTATTTTTCTCCATGCTGCTCGTCAATGTTGGAGGACTGACCTGGTTAATTTAGTTGTCAATCAGCCTTGTGAAGCTTTCCTTTTGAATTCTCCACTGCTTGTCTGTCTTCTTGCCTGCATGCATGCCTCCCCATCTCTCTCTCTCTCTCTCTCTCTCTCTCTCTCTCTCTCTCTCTCTCTCTCTCTCTCTCTCTCTCTCTCTCTCTCTCTCTCTCTCTCTCTCTCTCTCACTCTCACATGTGGCCGTGGTGAGGGAGCACTCCAACTCCAACACACACACACAGGTCTTGTGTAGCTAGAGGGAGCGCTTTAGAGGAGTGGACCAGGTATGAGGTCACCAGACCGTGTGACCTGGTTGGCTGGATCAAACTAAGTGTTTTCTTGGCAGACTCAGAGCTGATGAGGACTGTAATGATTTGAAAAAGAGGATTCGACTTTGGTCCAGGCCTCTTGGTAGTTGGCTTGATAATGACATGCACACGTAGCTCGTTGTTTTGATGTTTCCTAGAAGGTAACACACACATTGGGGAAGAAGGGAGGGCTTTGTGAGTGTAGTATAGTGTGTATTGTAGTGTGCATATGCAAGTAGGTGATTTATCTTGTGAACTTCCCAGACAGATTGTGTTTTGACTCCACAGAAAGAGAGACTCCAGTAAGAGAGACCAGCAGAGACCCCAGACAGTCTCTCTCTCCAGGTGTACAGACAGTCTCTCTCTCCAGGTGTACAGACAGTCTCTCTCTCCAGGTGTACAGACAGTCTCTCTCCAGGTGTACAGACAGTCTCTCTCCAGGTGTACAGACAGTCTCTCTCCAGGTGTACAGACAGTCTCTCTCCAGGTGTACAGACAGTCTCTCTCCCATGTTAACTCCAGCCAGCCCTGCCCGCTCTTTAAGCTGCCCTGATTGGCTGACCGCTCTTTAAGCTGCCCTGATTGGCTTTGACCACGTTACATCATGGGGACTTGGCCTTCCTCAGCTGGCTTTGAACAGATTTCAGATTGACAGGGGATGTATGGAAGCTCCAAACCGGCCCGGTATCCGTTGTCACCCTGTTCTTTCTTTGTTTCAGTTTGAAGGAAAACAAGTGAAGTAATGTTGAAGAACCAGCTAGGTTAGTGGGTTGGTAGCAGGAAGGTAGTTGTGCAGTGCTAGCCGGTGTCATTCCTGCTCTGGACTGAGACTCCGAGGAAGTGAACAGAGAGCTGAGCTAGTCCTGGCCCAGCTAGGATGGGAAATTTCAGAGGTAAGCGAAGATACAAATCATAATTCTTTCTTTGCCATGAAGGGGGGGGGGGGGGGGGGGGGGTTCCTTCAGGATAATTGCTTTTCTGGGAAAGTATTACCCAAGGTCTACCCAGGGTGCAGTTTCTACAACATACATTTACCGCAGAGGAAAGTGTCGCCGATGAGGAATTCTTCTGGATTGTCTCTGTGGCGTTTCTGAACGTACTGCTCGTGAACTGCTGCTAAATAATGAGCGTTTTGTGGTCGTGTTAAAACGGCAATGCAGAGTTGTGGACATGTGAGGGTAAAGAGTCATATTCCACACAGCCCTTTTTGCTAACCCTAACTGCAGTGACAGTGACAAGCCAGTAGAACAGCATGTTTTCTGTAATCCCAGCTGACTACAGCGTATCAACACAGGACGTCCAGCCAGGTCCAGCCCATCTGGGTAAGCAACTTCTGCCTGGTTTAGAGGAGAAAAAACTGAGTCAGAACTGAGAGCTGTCTACACAGCTCTCAGTTCTGTCTCTGCTCTGGCAAGAGGAGGTGGGGGAGGAGGAGGAGGGGGAGGGGCTGCTGATAAAAAGTACCTCTCTCCTGCTTCTCTGGGGAATTCAGGGCCTCCCCTTGACACAGAACACTGTAACAAATATTAAAACAATGTTCCCTCCCTCCAGCAGTCAGAGTGTACTCTTCCTGCAGGGCAGCAGTGTTGTGATTCAGTGAGTGTAAAGCTGCAGGTGTTGAATCTGATACTGCTCCCAGCGGGCTCCTCGTACCCCGCTCCCTCACCTCGTACCTCCGGCCACACCATGCCAACTCCCTGACTGCCTGCCTGCCTGCCCACCACACCATGCCAACTCCCTGACTGCCTGCCTGCCTGCCCACCACACCATGCCAACTCCCTGACTGCCTGCCTGCCTGCCCACCACACCATGCCAACTCCCTGACTGCCTGCCTGCCTGCCCACCACACCATGCCAACTCCCTGACTGCCTGCCTGCCTGCCCACCACACCGCAGAATACCTCTGAGGTTGTTTCTGAGGGGCCTCCCATGTGCATTATGGGTAGACTGGACAGTGATTTCAGGAGCTCCCCCCAGCCAGGCTCTACTGTGGAGTGTGTGTGAGAGAGGTGTGCGTGGTGTGTGTATATGTGTGTGAGTGTGTGTCAGACTCTCATAGTTAACACCCGATGCTCTGGCAGGGTAGTATGGTAATACACTAGAAGTCCACCAATCACTGGAGCAGACTGCTATAGTGAATGAGGGATATTAAAGCAGACAGTTTCATGGCGTTGTGCTGAGCAGTGTGTGGGGGGCAGGGCTGTGATGTGAGTAAGGATGTTGTTTTAATCATGCTCTCTGTCTCACACATCATATTCACTGTAGGAACAGGGAAAGGAAAAGTGACTCCACCAGACAAGCTAGAGCACAACCCTGTTCCTGTTCTAGAGCACAACCCTGTTCCTGTTCTAGAGCACAACCCTGTTCTAGACCCCAACCCTGTTCCTGTTCTAGACCCCAACCCTGTTCCTGTTCTAGAGCACAACCCTGTTCCTGTTCTAGAGCACAACCCTGTTCCTGTTCTAGAGCACAACCCTGTTCCTGTTCTAGACCCCAACCCTGTTCCTGTTCTAGAGCACAACCCTGTTCCTGTTCTTGGCCCCAACCCTGTTCCTGTTCTAGACCACAACGCTGTTCCTGTTCAAGGCCCCAACCCTGTTCTAGACCCCAACCCTGTTCCTGTTCTAGACCCCAACCCTGTTCCTGTTATAGAACACAACGCTGTTCCTATTCGACCCCAACCCTATTCTAGACCCCAACCCTGTTCTTGTTCTAGGGCACAACACTGTTCCTGTTCTAGACCCCAACCCTGTTCCTGTTCTAGGGCACAACCCTGTTCCTGTTCTAGACCCCAACCCTGTTCCTGTTCTAGAGCACAACCCTGTTGCTGTTCTAGACCACAACGCTATTCCTGTTCAAGACCACAACCCTGTTGCTGTTCTAGACCACAACGCTATTCCTGTTCAAGACCCCAACCCTGTCTTAGACCCCAACCCTGTTCCTGTTCTAGACCACAACCCTGTTCCTGTTCTAGAGCACAACACTGTTCCTGTTCTAGACCACAACCCTGTTCCTAGACCACAACCCTGTTCCTAGACCACAGCCCTGTTCTAGACCACAGCCCTGTTCCTGTTCAAGACCCCAACCCTGTTCTAGACCCCAACCCTGTTCCTGTTCTAGAGCACAACACTGTTCCTAGACCACAACCCTGTTCTAGACCACAACCATGTTCCTGTTCAAGACCCCAACCCTGTTCTAGACCCCAACCCTGTTCCTGTTCTAGTCCACAACCCTGTTCCTAGACCACAGCCCTGTTTAGACCACAACCCTGTTCCTAGACCACAACCCTGTTTAGACCACAACCCTGTTCCTGTTCCTAGACCACAACCCTGTTCCTAGACCACAACCCTGTTCCTAGACCACAACCCTGTTCCTAGACCACAACCCTGTTCCTAGACCACAGCCCTGTTTAGACCACAACCCTGTTCCTGTTCCTAGACCACAACCCTGTTCCTAGACCACAGCCCTGTTCCTAGACCACAGCTCTGTTCCTAGACCACAGCCCTGTTCCTAGACCACAGCCCTGTTCTTCCCAGTCACACTAGTGCAGGTTGAGAAATATGAAAATAGACCACAGCACTCACACTTCCTGTCTCTCAGCTCGTAGATGACAGCAGGTGTGGATATCAGGGACCGTAAAAGTCCTCTTTCCCTCAAGTCCCCCCCCCCCTGCTCCTTAACCCCTCCTGTCCTCTGTGCTGGGGCCACAGCCAGACCCAGACTCCAGTAAATATGGATCTTCTGGGGGCCGTGCTCTCCAGGCTCGCTGCCTGTCAACAGACATAACGAAGGCATAACTATTTGTCCTGGTTCCTGTTTCATTTCTCTCCTGTCAGCGAGGGAGGGAAAGAGTGGGAGGAGGGAAGGAAGGAGTAATGGAGGGGAGGATGGAGGGAGGGAGAGAGAGAGAGAGGGAAGGATGGAGGCAGAGAGGGAAGGATGGAGGGAACTAGAGTAGTGGAGGGAGGGAGGAACAATGTGTCTTCTTAAAGATATTGCTGCTATTGTCCTCAGAGAGGGGGAATGCTGACACAACGCTAGGCATTCTGGGAGAAGATGGGCTTTGGCAGATGCAGCATTTCCTGTTTCTCTGATCTCACGTAATGTCGCTGGTGTGTCGCTTATGTGTATGACTGTGTGTTAGAAACACACATCAACTTGTTGTTGCCTTAAGGCCACATGAGATCAAGTCAAAGTGGTGTTGACTTGATGCATCGAAGCTCTTCCTGTCGAAAGGGTCATATGGTGTACAAGGGTGTTTGTGTTGATGCGGACAGGGTGAGTGTTAGTTTACGCTTGTTTGCATATGCAGAGCGTGTCCATTAACCAGATTGCGTTGTGTCTGTGTTCAGGAGGACCACCTGCTCCTGAACACCGCCCGGCGATGGAGGAGGGGCTTCTGTTGACCATCCGTGAGGGCGTGAGCGACCGCAACCACGAAGCCGACAGCACCGCCAACAACATCCTGGCCTCCGTCAAAGAACAGGTAACACTCCGGAACCCTCCGGAACCCTCCGGAACACTCCGGAACACTCCAGAACACTCCAGAACCCTCCGGAACCCTCCCTGAGCCAGCAGCCCTGCACGGTCACAGACATGTATCAAAGTAATCAGCTGTGTTGTTGATGTGGTGTGGGATTCTTAACTGAAGCACCTCTCATACCACACTGCAGCCAGACACACACACCTGTCACACTGCCAGTAGCAGGAGAGGGACTCCGCTACAAGCTGTACTTTACCCCTGTGACACACCCACACACCCACAGTGTGTAAACACTACTGCTATCTCTCTGACTATGACACACTGACCTTACACCGGAACCAGGGTTGGTTAAGCTGACTTGACTGCTGATTAAGAGGGTTGCAGGTTCAAATCCCCCCATAACTGTACGTCACTTTGGATAATGTATTCATTTTGCTCACACTTTTATTATTAACACTTAACCTTGGAAAGAGGTGTGCTGTGGAGTTGTGCAGGGATTGTGCTGTCGTTACTGAGGAGAGTGCTGTTAGTGTGCTGTAGGAGAGCTGGGTGACTAAGTCTGCTATCAGGGGGTCCATCGTGAGCAAACAAGGAGTTGAGCCATCTGTAAAAAGTCCTGCTCTGACTCACCCCCCCTCCCTCTTTTCTTCTGTCCCTCTACCTCTCTCTCCCAATCCCTCTCTCTCTCTCGCCCTCTCTCCTGCTTGTGAAGTGTAGCTCCCTTTCTCTGGCATGGCTCCGGAATTCTATTGTTTACTCAAGTCAACAGGAAGGAGGGAGCACCTGTCTATGTCACTTCCTTCCCTCGAGAGCTTTTATGCTCGTCCTCCTTCTCAGCCTGTCAGAGGGAGGGAGAGAGACGCACACAGAGAGAGCAACAGAGAGGGTGTAAAGGAAAAGGAGCTACTGATACTGGTTGGAGAAATGCCTCGAAGGGAATTCCTGTTTGGGAAAGGGAGAGAGAGGGAGACTGTAAGTGAATCTTTTTCCTCCTGCGTTTGAAGGGAGCAGGACAGACCGGGGGAGAGAGAGAGGGAGAGAGAGAGAGGGATCGGGGAAGGAGGGAGGCCATGTGGAGGTCACAGATGTAGCTGGGCATTTGGTGTTTCCAGTTTTGCTCGCAAGGTTTTCCTGTGATTGTGACGGGACGGGCCTTAGAGGAATCTAGCTGCTGTGAACAACACTACTGCTCTGCAGAGGACAGTTGGCTGGGTGTGGAGGGGTGAGTTGGAGGCTGGTCTACACCTTCTAACATGAGGACGCACACTTCAGCTGTTCTGTTATAGGCTCTTTTAGATATTTCTCTCTCTCTGTTTGTTTCTCTTTGTCTCTCTCTCTCTCTCTCTCTCTCTGTCTCTTTCTCTCTGTCTCTCTTTTTCTCTTTGTCTGTCTGTATGTCTGTCTCTCTCTGTCTGTTTCTCTCTCTCTCTTTCTCTCTCTCTCTTCCCTCTCTGTCTCTGTCTCTCTCTCTTTCTCTCTCTCTCTTCCCTCTCTCTTTCTCTCTCTCTCTCTCTCTCTCTCTCTCTCTCTCTCTCTCTCTCTCTCTCTCTCTGTCTCTGTCTCTGTCTCTCTCTCTCTCTCTCTCTCTCTCTCTCTCTGTGTGTATCTCTCTCTCTCTCTGTCTCTAGTCAGACTCCTCCAGAGCTGCTCCCTGTGGCTGTGTCTGTACTGGCCTGATTCGGCCTGAATGCCCAAACAAGGAGAAGCTGGCCAAGATGTCTTAGATTGGAGTTTCTGTGTGGTTCAGACATGAGCTGTGCTCACATAACAAGCCTCGGTGTGTTTGGTGAAAATATGAGTCTGGAGGGCTGTCATTATACTCTGCTCTCTGCTGTTTTCTCTTTCTTTAGCTCCCTCTTTCTTACCCTCTTTCTCACACTGTCTCCCCCTCTCTCTGCCTCTCTCCTACCCTCCATGTTGGGGCCACCACAGTGAGGGCCTGGTACAGGACCATGCCAGCGTGTTAGCAGTGTGTCTTGTCACTCCTGCTTTCTTCTCAAAGACAGAATCACCTCTACACACTAAACTCTACAATCTACCCCTCCAGTTGAGTAGCGTTTCATCTAGCTGGATGGGCTGTTTAGTTGATATCTGACGTGCACTGTGGTCTGTTTGATCAGACGCGGAATGATCAGGAAGGAGGCTGGGGACACGGGGAGTGGCACTGAGGCAGAAGTGCGTTCAGCAGGGATGAAGGTGGGAGTGTCGGTCAGGAAGGTGAGCTTCCTGTCAGGTACTGGAGCTCTCTGCTCAGCGTGTTTGCTCTCTTCAGAGAGACTCCAGGAGCAGAGCTCTCCTCAGAGAGACTCCAGGAGCAGAGCTAGCTGTTTGCTGAGAGTTGCTAGGTTGGCAGATAGAGAGAGAAAGAGAGTGTGTGTGGCTGAGAGAGTGTGAGGGTGCATGCGTGTGTGTGTGTGTGAACATGCTTGTGTGCCTGGACTCCATGACAGAGAGCCCGCATGGCTCTGATGGAGGGGATGTTAACCATGGCAACAACATACTCTGGGGCTGTGGGAGACAGGAAGTGTGTGTGTGTGTGTGTGTTTTAATCCAGACTCTCTATTCCCACCCAGACTTGGCTGGTCTGATTTAATCACAGCTCGGCCTGGCCTGGCTTAGGAGATGAGGGTGTGACGATGTGAACCCCAGAAGAGCTCAGAGCAGAGCTGTGTGAGGTAGCAGCTGCTGCAGACCTGACAGACTGGGAGAGTCCTCTCAGGTCTGAGGACAGCAGACTGGGAGAGTCCTCTCAGGTCTGAGGACAGCAGACTGGGAGAGTCCTCTCAGGTCTGAGGACAGCAGGCTGGGAGAGTCCTCTCTCAGGTCTGAGGACAGCAGGCTGGGAGAGTCCTCTCTCAGGTCTGAGGACAGCAGGCTGGGAGAGTCCTCTCTCAGGTCTGAGGACAGCAGGCTGCGTTCAACACAGTCATCATGTGCTGGGGCCGTGTCGCGGGAGGAGGGCGGGGCCGTGTCGCGGGAGGAGGGCGGGGCCGTGTCGCGGGAGGAGGGCGGGGCCGTGTCGCGGGAGGAGGGCGGGGCCGTGTCGCGGGAGGAGGGCGGGGCCGTGTCGCGGGAGGAGGGCGGGGCCGTGTCGCGGGAGGAGGGCGGGGCCGTGTCGCGGGAGGAGGGCGGGGCCGTGTCGCGGGAGGAGGGCGGGGCCGTGTCGCGGGAGGAGGGCGGGGCCGTGTCGCGGGAGGAGGGCGGGGCCGTGTCGCGGGAGGAGGGCGGGGCCGTGTCGCGGGAGGAGGGCGGGGCCGTGTCGGCCATGTTGGTTTCACCTGGGAGGACGCTCTGAGTAGGTCCTTATCTGCTCCCTCTCCCTCTGTCGGGACGCCAGCAGGGGCAGCATAGGCATCCTGGCCTCGATTATAGCAGCAGAAATGGAAGCCTGCCTCAGAGCAATTACCTTCTTGGAGTGACAGTGAGAGATGGAGGGAGGGAATGATAGAGAGTGGGAAAGGGGGGGGGGAGTGAGGGTGAGAGTGGAAGATAGACAGGAAATGGAAAATGAGAGGGTGAGAGATGTCATGGATGGGAAGAGGGGGGGGGGTACAGGACAGGAAGCAGACAGATAGAGGGATGGATGCAGTGAGAAAGAGGGAACGTTAAAAGTAAGATGTGGGAGGGATCTCTAGTGCTGTGAGCTGTAGCCTGTCAGTCACCTCAGAGCCAGGAGCGGAGCGGAGCGGAGGGGAGGGAGGGAGGGATAATCTCCCTCTGTTCCATGGTGACATGATGTGAGAGGCTCCATGGGGCAGGGCTCTGTACTGAGGCCTGGGACGGCCCCCTCTCCTGGACTGCTAATCCTCATCATCATCACTGTCATCATCATCCTCGCTGTCACTATAATCACCTTAGCCAGCAGCAGCGTGCTTGGGACTTACCTACCTCACAGCATGAGGAGAGGCGGGTGGAGACCCCTGGCTTCCACCAGCAGGTCTGGGACAGGATAGTACCAGCCTGGGATGGAGACGGTCCAACAGGAAGTGGACACCCTAACAAACAGGAAGTGGACACCCTAACAAGGTGGATTATTTACCCATGAGCCTCATTGTTGTTGCGGTAACTGGTCCCCCCTCCCTGCAAGGTATCTCTCCAGCTACACAGCTCCTCTCTCTACTCCTCCGGGATGGAAAGTGGCTAGATTGCTCTCTTTATCCACGGAACGGCTCCTTTTCTCTCTGTAGACCTCAGCGATCCATCCAGCTGTGTATACTGTGTGTGAGCTGCACCAGATGAATGGCAGGCGTGCGTGTGTGTGTGTTTGTGTGGCTGTGCGTGTGCATGTGAGATTACTCTGTTGCAGTGTGCGGAACCTTTGTTCTGTTCCAGGAGATACAGATTGCCTTTTGTGTTGGATTCGTTTAGCCATCATCATCATCAACCACAGCAGATAGTTGAAGGAGCCTTCCAGTGGAGATGGTTGCAGCCAACCAGAACCACAGCAACTCATCACCTTCTAGCTCTGAAGGACAGAGCTCTGAAGGTGCAGTAGGACTAGTAGGGGAGACTAGTAGGGGAGACTAGTAGGGGAGACTAGTAGGGGAGACTAGTAGGGGAGACTGGAGGAGGGGAGACTGGAGGAGGGGAGACTGGAGGAGGGGAGACTGGAGGAGGGGAGACTGGAGGAGGGGAGACTGGAGGAGGGGAGACTGGAGGAGGGGAGACTGGAGGAGGGGAGACTGGAGGAGGGGAGACTGGAGGAGGGGAGACTGGTAGGGGTGACTAGTAAGGGTGACTGGAGGAGAGAGGATGTAAAACAGTAATGCAGCAGAGAAGTGGAGGCAGATTGTGATTAAGACAGGAGGCTAACTTGCCAAATCTTCTCTTTGGTCGAATCTCCTATCCTCTCTGTGTTAAAGCGGCCATGATAAGATGTTCTACTGAGATTAGAAACATGGCCCTCACAGATGAAGCAGACTGTAGTTATCTCTATCTTCCTCTCTGCCTATCTTCCTCTACTCCCTCTTTCCTCCTCTCTCACTCTCTCGCTCGCTCGGTCGCGTGCCAGAGGCTGGCGGCCCCATCAGGCGACAGATGACAGCTTCTTTAATGGCATTTTAATGATCTAGCAGAGAAGCTCTGCTTTCATGTTTCAAATGCAAATAAATGAAATGTCCTCAGTCCATCTTTTTCTGTCACCAGCACGTTTCATCTGTAAATGTATTCTTGTTGCTTTTCTGTTTTGTTAAATCACACAGGCCCTACAGCTAGGGGACATGTCCTCCGCTAATAAACACACATGCATGAATATTCCACTCTCTAATTCAGTGGATTTTTACCTGTTTTGTTTGACCGTCACCTTCTTTATACATATCTGTATAATATTCACAAAGTATATAGTGTGTATACATAGTATTCATTTATACTATAATATATTAGTGTGATCGTTTTTTCCAACGAACTACTTCATCCATGTTTCCCCTACTCCAGATGATTCCATGTTTATAACCATGTGTACACAACAGCATGGAGAATGTGCTTCATTCTATCATCTTTCCTGACAGAGGGAATTTAACATAATTTCTGCTGCTCCATAAGCCTTTGCCATTAGGGGGCTGCTGTTGGGAACTTGCTTTTCCATTATCCGCGCAGGAATTCTTTTTATAGACTTGTTTAAATGACTGCTTGTCACTTATCAGCTGGAATAGAACTCCCTCCCAGCTCTCTCCTCTCCCTCCCAGCTCTCTCCTCTCCCTCCCAGCTCTCTCCTCTCCCTCCCAGCTCTCTCCTCTCCCTCCCGTCTCTCTCCTCTCCCTCGCTGTCTCTCTCCTCTCCCTCCCAGCTCTCTCCTCTCCCTCGCTGTCTCTCTCCTCTCCCTCGCTGTCTCCTCTCCCTCCCAGCTCTCTCCTCTCCCTCGCTGTCTCTCTCCTCTCCCTCGCTGTCTCTCTCCTCTCCCTCCCAGCTCTCTCCTCTCCCTCCCAGCTCTCTCCTCTCCCTCGCTGTCTCTCTCCTCTCCCTCCCAGCTCTCTCCTCTCCCTCCCAGCTCTCTCCTCTCCCTCGCTGTCTCTCTCCTCTCCCTCCCAGCTCTCTCCTCTCCCTCCCAGCTCTCTCCTCTCCCTCCCAGCTCTCTCCTCTCCCTCCCAGCTCTCTCCCTCCCAGCTCTCTCCCTCCCAGCTCTCTCCCTCCCAGCTCTCTCCTCTCCCTCCCAGCTCTCTCCTCTCCCTCGCTGTCTCTCTCCTCTCCCTCCCAGCTCTCTCCTCTCCCTCCCAGCTCTCTCTTCTCCCTCCCAGCTCTCCTCTCCCTCCCAGCTCTCTCCTCTCCCTCCCAGCTCTCTCCTCTCCCTCCCAGCTCTCTCCTCTCCCTCCCAGCTCTCTCCTCTCCCTCCCAGCTCTCTCCTCTCCCTCGCTGTCTCTCTCCTCTCCCTCCCAGCTCTCTCCTCTCCCTCCCAGCTCTCTCCTCTCCCTCCCAGCTCTCCTCTCCCTCCCAGCTCTCTCCTCTCCCTCCCAGCTCTCTCCTCTCCCTCCCAGCTCTCTCCTCTCCCTCCCAGCTCTCTCCTCTCCCTCGCTGTCTCTCTCCTCTCCCTCCCAGCTCTCTCCTCTCCCTCCCAGCTCTCTCCTCTCCCTCGCTGTCTCTCTTTTGCTTTGTCTCTCTTTCACCCATCCTTCTTTCTCCAGCTGTCTTTCTCTATCACTGTGTGTGTCTGGGTAGGATGGGCAGGGAGCAGAGGTTATTCCCTCTGCTGTTGAGGGCTCAAAGCCCAGGCTGCCTGGATGCAGAGTTGCATCACACCTGCAAGTCATCGCAGCCCTGTTCTCCTCCAGATCTCTGGTGAAGCAAGGTGACTTTGTGCTGTGTTTCCACTGAGTAATTACACTGCGTGGTTCCTCCAGGTCTGTTCATGCAGCCAGCCTGCCCCAGCACGCAGCTCGCTCCTGAGGCCCAGTCCTGTCAGCCAGCCTGCCCCTGCACGGAGCTCGCTCCTGAGGCCCAGTCCTCTCAGCCAGCCTGCCCCTGCGCGGAGCTCGCTCCTGAGGCCCAGTCCTCTCAGCCAGCCTTCCTCAGCGCGGAGCTCGCTCCTGAGGCCCAGTCCTCTCAGCCAGCCTTCCTCAGCCATTCCTGCCATGCCCGGCACGTCACAAGGTCCTGTCTGGCTCCTCCCTCTTTATTAAGGGAGGGATTTGAAACAGGCAGCGATGTTGATTCAGAGCTGGAATTTCAGCCACATTCACGGTTTACATCAACAGATGATTCATCTCCTAGAGGCAGCTGCTCCTGCTGGCACTGCTATTGTGTTCAGAGTGAGTCTGGAGAGCTGTCAGTCCAGGCCTCCAGCAGCCCCTCAGACACCGTCCCTGACGGGCGTCTGGCTGTGGCAGGTGTGCCTGGTGTTGGTCAGGATGGTGACGAGGGGCTGGTGAAGAGGGGTGTTTGTTGTGGCTGTTTGTTGTGAGCGGCCGCCACAATTCAGATCCTCAGCTTGTCTGATTCTAAAAACTCCCGTCTGTCACCTGCTGTGGCAGGCAGCTCCAGTGGTGACGAGGACTGTCCTTATTGTCCTCTTTCTTCATAATGGGACTGAATAGAATGCATGAGGAAGGCTGGGATCAGGAGTCAGTGGAATCAGTGCCCAGTGTGACCTCCACTGGGCTTCAGAAACCTAAAGTCTACTGATGGTTCACGGACGATTGAAAGATGTGAACCTGAATGTGCTGACACATTCCATACGTGTCATTTCCTGTTCCTGTTCAGAAGGGGAAGAGTGGTTGCACGGTTCATGTTTATCAGATGCACTTGAATAATCCCCAAACATTTTCCCATTTTCATATGCCCTCTGTGTTTTATTTTTAGACCTTCATATCTGGGCATTAGCGTGTGATTAGTGTGTCAGTCCCGGTTTGAACTTAAGAGCCCTCCAATCCCATCATCTCTGACCGCCGCCCCCCAGGCCCCGCCTCCTCCACCGCCCAATCAGACCCGGGGGTGAGAGGGCATGATGTGCTGCTTCAGCCAGCCAGCAGGCGGCCGTGCCAGCCTGGCCCAGCGCCTCCAGGCCCTGCCCTCCTCCAGGCCCTGCCCTCCTCCAGGCCCTGCCCTCCTCCAGGCCCCTGCCCTCCTCCAGGCCCCTGCCCTCCTCCAGGCCCCGCCCTCCTCCAGGCCCCGCCCTCCTCCAGGCCCTGCCCTCCTCCAGGCCCTGCCCTCCTCCAGGCCCCTGCCCTCCTCCAGGCCCTGCCCTCCTCCAGGCCCTGCCCTCCTCCAGGCCCCTGCCCTCCTCCAGGCCCCATGCCCTCCTCCAGGCCCCTGCCCTCCTCCAGGCCCCTGCCCTCCTCCAGGCCCCTGCCCTCCTCCAGGCCCCGCCCACCTCCAGGCCCCGCCCTCCTCCGGACTGCCCTCCTCCAGGCCCCGCCCTCCTCCAGGCCCCTGCCCTCCTCCAGGCCCCGCCCACCTCCAGGCCCCGCCCTCCTCCGGACTGCCCTCCTCCAGGCCCCGCCCACCTCCAGGCCCCGCCCTCCTCCGGACTGCCCTCCTCCAGGCCCCTGCCCTCCTCCAGGCCCCGCCCTCCTCCAGGACCCTGCCCTCCTCCAGGACCCTGCCCTCCTCCAGGCAGTGGCTGGGGTGAGAGGGGGGCAGGCTGAGTCTCGTGTCCTGCCTGTGCTGGGGTGAGAGGGGGGCAGGCTGAGTCTCGTGTCCTGCCTGTGCTGGGGTGAGAGGGGGGCAGGCTGAGTAGCGTGTCCTGCCTGTGCTGGGGTGAGAGGGGGGCAGGCTGAGTAGCGTGTCCTGCCTGCGTTGCAGCCACGCGAGTGTGGTGCCTTGTGTCATCTGTTTGTCCTGCGTCCGGCCCGAGACAGGATCTGATTCAGCGCGGGCCAGCCGGCTGACTGACTGTCATTGTGACCCAGAACAATGACTGGAGCGGTGTGTTGTCACAGCGCTGTCTGCTGCACATTGTCCTCTCCCTCCTTCCATCAGCCCTGCCACGGACCAGGCCCGCATGGCTACACAAGCACCAGCCTTGTTTAATGGTCATTACTGCTGCGCTGCTCCGGTGCTGGGGGTCATTAAGCTGAGTGGAAGTGGCCCGTTCTGTTTCAGCCCCAGCTCTGAAAACACATTGTAACACAGAGCTATCAGCAGATTAGCCTCTCTCTCTGGCTCTCTGTGTCTCTCTGTGTCTCTCTCTCTCTGTCTCCATGGCTGGACGGTCTGGTCATGGCTGGGTCATTGTGTTGTTGGGCTCTCTGCTACACTTGCTGCTGAGTATGACAAGCTGTTAGTGGATGTATGGATCCATATTGGTGTGTTCACTAATGACCGTCCTGAGTTATGCAGGGCGAGATGGAGGGGAGGGTGCCTGTGAACCTCATGCTCTCTCTCTGTCTCTCTCTCTCCTCTCTCTCGCTCGCTCTCTCGCTCTCTCTCTGTCTCTCTCGCTCTCTCTCTCTCTCTCCCCCTCTCTCTCTCTCTCTCTCCCCCCCCCCTCTCTCTCTCTCTCTCCCCCCTCTCTCTCTCTCTCTCTCTCTCTCTCTCCCCCCCCTCTCTCTCTCTCTCTCCCCCTCTGTCTCTCTCTTTTTTCCTCTTTGACACTACTTCCCCCTCTGTGTCATGCTGTTTCAGAGGACAGGGGTGATGTGGATGGTAATAATAGTTGTTGCCACCTGAGAAAGCGATAGATGTAGGGAGGGGACCGAGAGAATGACGTGTAACTGCAGGGAGAGCAGAGGAGGAGGGGCGAGAGAGGGAGGAGGGCAGAGTGGGATGAGGGGAGAGAGAGGGAGGAGGGGAGAGGGAGGGCAGAGGGGGGGAGAGAGAGGGAGGAGGGCAGAGAGAGGGAGGAGGGCAGAGGGGGGGAGAGAGAGGGAGGAGGGGGAAAGGAGGAGGGGAAAGAGGGGTGTCTCATTCTCTCCTTGCTCAAATCCTTTCTGAATGTCAGAAATACCCCATCCTTGCTTAAACCACCAGCCCAACCTACTTGTTCTAAATGTGTGAAGGGCCATGAGCTAGTTTCTGACCCGGGTCATTATGGGACCTCAGCCAGTTCCTCTTGAAACAGGAAGAACCTGGAGAGGACAGCTCCAGTCCTCGCAGGAAGCAGGGTATCCTCCATCCTGCCCCAGAGCACGGGGAGGCAGGGAGTCTTGGACTGGCTTGAACAGTCGTGATGATGGTGCCTTCTGGCAGCACCAGATGTCTCTCTCTCTCTCTCTCTCCCATCCGCTCTTTCACCCTCACTCCTCCTGCTATACTGTTTCTACACTGCACAGTCAAACAAGACAATTGGATCATGAGCTTAGGAAGATGATGACACATACAGTGACCAACCACCATGACCAACCTTGTTCAAGAAATACGTTGACTCTGTGTTCCAACTGCTGTAAAGGAGAATATGCAAAACATCCTCAAAGATGTTTGAGATGTCACACACATGACCTTGGTCGTTCCATTCGTACTGTAACCAATGACAAGGAGGATGGAAGCTCAACCTATCAGTGTTTCCTTCCTGGAAAGGGTCTCTTCCTGGTTGTGTGTGTTGCTATCAGCTGCCGACTCACTGCTCCGGGACTGCTCTGCTTACTGACTGTGAAATTGCTTAGTTTGAATCCTGCATCTCTTATTCTACCTCTGCCTGTTGTTTTTCATCTATCCTCCCTTTGGTCTCTCCTGTCAGATCCAGCCAGCGTTGTCCCTTACACACACAAAAACAAACACACAAACACACCCCCACAGCGTAACTCCTCTTAGGCGCTGTATTGCCTCCTGATCCTACTGGCCTCCTTCCCTCTGTGATCTCCTGCTGCCAGCCCTCGCAGGCCCACCCTGCTTGCAGCGTGTGTCAGCGTGTTCAGAGGGCTCCCAGACATGTGTAGGACGGTGAGCTGAAGGGCTTTAATCTCCCTCCCCGGTCCCATTACTGATCCTCCCACACGCCAGCGTTGATGCTCCGCAAGCCCCTGAACACACACACACACACAGCCCCTGAACACACACACACACACAGCCCCTGAACACACACACACAGCCCCTGAACACACACACACAGCCCCTGAACACACACACACAGCCCCTGAACACACACACACACAGCCCCTGAACACACACACACACAGCCCCTGAACACACACACACACAGCCCCTGAACACACACACACAGCCCCTGAACACACACACACAGCCCCTGAACACACACACACAGCCCCTGAACACACATAGTGAAGGAAGAGGGCAGAGGAACACGATGAGATGACCCCATCAGATGGTTCAGTCTGTCCACAGACGCTGTCCTCAGACGCTGTCCACAGACGCTGTCCTCAGACGCTGTCCACAGACGCTGTCCTCAGACGCTGTCCTCAGACGCTGTCCACAGACGCTGTCCACAGGCGCTGTCCACAGACGCTGTCCACAGACGCTGTCCACAGACGCTGTCCACAGACGCTGTCCTCAGACGCTGTCCTCAGACGCTGTCCTCAGACGCTGTCCTCAGACGCTGTCCACAGACGCTGCATTGGGACCTGAGGGTGGGCTGTGCTGAGTGTGTGTGGGGGCGCTAGCTGCTAAATCCTACCCTGGATTATTATCCCCTCACGTCTGGCCTCATTCTCATGGATTAGCAAGAGAAAAGACTGTTTTTGAAGGAACAGCAGAAGTCAACTTGAGCCTTAAAAAGGTTAGTTTTGTAATTAGAAGTTGGTTTGTTTACCTGTCCAGCAGTGTATTGGTTAGAGTAAGTCCAGAGCTAAATGTGACAATTCATGGCTAGTTTCCCCAATGTGTGCTGGTCTCTCTACAGCAGTATGTGTTGTGTGCTGGTCTCGCTCATGCAGTATGTGGTGTGTGCTGGTCTCGCTCCTGCAGTATGTGGTGTGTGCTGGTCTCTCTACAGCAGTATGTGTTGTGTGCTGGTCTCTCTACAGCAGTATGTGGTGTGTGCTGGTCTCGCTCCTGCAGTATGTGGTGTGTGCTGGTCTCTCTAAAGCAGTATGTGGTGTGTGCTGGTCTCGCTCCTGCAGTATGTGGTGTGTGCTGGTCTCTCTACAGCAGTATGTGGTGTGTGCTGGTCTCTCTACAGCAGTATGTGGTGTGTGCTGGTCTCTCTACAGCAGTATGTGGTGTGTGCTGGTCTCTCTACAGCAGTATGTGTTGTGTGCTGGTCTCGCTCCTGCAGTATGTGGTATGTGTGCTGGTCTCTCTACAGCAGTATGTGGAGTGTGCTGGTCTCTCTACAGCAGTATGTGGAGTGTGCTGGTCTCTACAGCAGTATGTGGAGTGTGCTGGTCTCTCTACAGCAGTATGTGGAGTGTGCTGGTCTCTCTACAGCAGTATGTGGAGTGTGCTGGTCTCTACAGCAGTATGTGGAGTGTGCTGGTCTCTCTACAGCAGTATGTGGAGTGTGCTGGTCTCTACAGCAATATGTGGAGTGTGCTGGTCTCTCTACAGCAGTATGTGGAGTGTGCTGGTCTCTCCAGCAGTATGTGGTGTGTGCTGGTCTCTCTACAGCAGTATGTGGTGTGTGCTGGTCTCTCTACAGCAGTATGTGGTGTGTGCTGGTCTCTCTACAGCAGTATGTGGAGTGTGCTGGTCTCTCTACAGCAGTATGTGGAGTGTGCTGGTCTCTCTACAGCAGTATGTGGAGTGTGCTGGTCTCTACAGCAGTATGTGGTGTGTGCTGGTCTCTCTACAGCAGTATGTGGTGTGTGCTGGTCTCTCTACAGCAGTATGTGGAGTGTGCTGGTCTCGTTCCTGCAGTATGTGGTATGTGTGCTGGTCTCGTTCCTGCAGTATGTGGTATGTGTGCTGGTCTCTCTACAGCAGTATGTGGAGTGTGCTGGTCTCTCTACAGCAGTATGTGGAGTGTGCTGGTCTCTCTACAGCAGTATGTGGAGTGTGCTGGTCTCTACAGCAGTATGTGGTGTGTGCTGGTCTCGCTCCTGCAGTATGTGGTGTGTGCTGGTCTCTCCAGCAGTATGTGGTGTGTGCTGGTCTCTCTACAGCAGTATGTGGTGTGTGCTGGTCTCTCTACAGCAGTATGTGGTGTGTGCTGGTCTCTCTACAGCAGTATGTGGTGTGTGCTGGTCTCGCTCCTGCAGTATGTGGTGTGTGCTGGTCTCTCTACAGCAGTATGTGGTGTGTGCTGGTCTCGCTCCTGCAGTATGTGGTGTGTGCTGGTCTCTCTACAGCAGTATGTGTTGTGTGCTGGTCTCGCTCCTGCAGTATGTGCTGGTCTCTCTACAGCAGTATGTGGTGTGTGCTGGTCTCTCTCCAGATCTGTGTCTGCTGGTGTCAGGGAGGACTGTGGGGATGGTCCTGCTTCCTCAGGAAACTGCAGAGCAGCACTGCCCTGCCTGGTTTGCTGTATTGATGGCTGGCTGACTGGACCGCTGGCGATGTGACTGCTGGCTGTGTGGATGGAGGGTTGCTAGCTGGCTGTCGTCGTCCTGCTGCAGTGAATTGTCCTCAGGAGTGATACAGAACCGGGGGAGGAGGGGGAAGGCAGATCTCTGGTCTCTCTAGAGGCAGGAGGAGAACAGAAAGAAAGTAACAGAAAGAGAGACAGAGGCAGCAAGAGAGAGAGAGGCAGAGAGAGAGAGAGAGGCAGAGAGAGAGAGAGAGAGAGAGAGAGAGAGAGGCAGAGAGAGAGAGAGAGAGAGGCAGAGAGAGAGAGAGAGAGAGAGAGAGAGAGAGAGAGATAAAGGGGGGTGGAGGTCTTATCACCAGGACCATGCCAAGTCTCCAGTCGGTGTTAAGGCATTCTCAGTGCACCTTCAGAGGTTAAACAGGGGAGGCATGAAAAGAGGGCTGGCCTAGGCCACAGAGAGAGAGAGAGAGGGGGGGGGGGGGAGAGAGCAGAGGGCTGGAGGCTTGCAAAGGGACACAGGGCTGGAAGGAGCAAGCCTAGAACAGGCTGCTTTATCTGACCCACATGCTAGGAAGGTAAGAGAGAGAGTGTGTGTGTGGGAGAGAGAGTGTGTGTGGGAGAGAGAGTGTGTGTGGGGAGAGAGAGTGTGTGTGGGAGAGAGAGTGTGTGTGGGAGAGAGAGTGTGTGTGGGAGAGAGAGAGTGTGTGTGGAGGAGAGAGTGTGTGTGTGGGAGAGAGTGTGTGTGTGGTGTGTGTGTGTGTGTGTGGGGGGGGGGCAGAATATGTGACATGGTTGTGGGTAGAAATTGTGTGTGTGTACACAAACCTGTGTGTGAGACATGCTGCAGTGCTCGGAGTCTGACACACACATCCCTGAGCAGCCACTCTGCTTGGATAATTAGACGAGTCAGATGCTGATTTGGGCAGCTCTCTCCCCAGAGCCCGAAACAGGCAGTACTCACTGTTTCTGCACGGCCGCAAATGATGCTTATCTCTCTGTGTGGGATGTGGAGGGGTTACCATGTGTGTCTGTGTGGGATTCATTACAGCATATAATGTATGTCAGTGTCTTTTACTATGTGTTATTTAGTGTTTCATTACACCAGTGTCTGCCTCACTGGCTCCTCCACCCCTCATCTTCCCACTGCTGTGGTGGTCATTAGGAGGAACAGCCTTGCACACACACAGGCATTTCTAACCCTCGTCTGCCGGTGCTGTGTGTCCTGTGTGTGTTGCCGTAGGAGCTGCAGTTTGAGCGGCTGACCAGAGAGTTGGAGGTGGAGAGACAGATTGTGGCCAATCAGCTGGAACGATGCAGACTCGGGTCCGAGTCACCAGACGCGGCTAGTGGCAGGTAATGATCAGAGACACACACACACAAATATATCCCACAAATATATCACTCACACACACAGACAATATCTCACACACACACGTGCACACACATCACACACTCACAACCGTATTACACACACACGTTTCTAACACAGACACACACACATATATCTCATCCACACACACGCACTGTGTGTGTGTTTATGATACTATTACACACTGACACATGGTGTCTCCAGCTCTCTCAGCAGAGAGGCTGCATGCGCCCTCCTTATGGCATAGCAACACAGCACCCAGCAGTGGGGCCGGAAGCTGATTGGATTGTAAATATGGGATAATGAAATTTCCTTCTCATCCAATTGGTTGGGCTCCAGAGATGGTGGAAGTGTCGTGTTATATGAATTATCTGACTGAAAGCCCTGAAATGTATTTGTAGAGAGGATACATTACATTGGTGCAATTTCCCCCTGGGGATCAATAAAGTACCACTCTATATCATTCTACTCTGCTTTATTCTACTCTGCTCTATGCTGCATCACCTCCCCCATGGCAAGGTGCTATACTCACTCAGATAAACTAAGGAGATCTATGCACACTGATGTGGAGTGTGTGTGTGTGTGTGAGAGAGAGAGTGTGTGAGTGTGTGTGACAGTGTGTGAGTGAAGAGATGGTAAGCTGTGTAGTGTGATCCAGGCTCACTGGTGTGAGTGTGAGTGTGAGTGTGTGAGTGGAGAGTTACAGGTTGGAGAGGGGGTTAGCACCATGGTTACAGGTTGGAGAGGGGGTTAGCACCATGGTTACAGGTTGGAGAGGGGGTTAGCACCATGGTTACAGGTTGGAGAGGGGGTTAGCACCATGGTTACAGGTTGGAGAGGGGGTTAGCACCATGGTTACAGGTTGGAGAGGGGGTTAGCACCATGGTTACAGGTTGGAAAAGGGGTTGGCACCATGGTTACAGGTTGGAGAGGGGGTTAGCACCATGGTTACAGGTTGGAGAGGGGGTTAGCACCATGGTTACAGGTTGGAGAGGGGTTTAGCACCATGGTTACAGGTTGGAGAGGGGGTTATCACCATGGTTACAGGTTGGAGCGGGGGTTGGCACCATGGTTACAGGTTGGAGAGGGGGTTATCACCATGGTTACAGGTTGGAGTGGGGGTTGGCACCATGGTTACAGGTTGGAGAGGGGGTTGGCACCATGGTTACAGGTTGGAGAGGGGGGTTAGCACCATGGTTACAGGTTGGAGAGGGGGTTATCACCATGGTTACAGGTTGGAGTGGGGGTTGGCACCATGGTTACAGGTTGGAGAGGGGGTTGGCACCATGGTTACAGGTTGGAGAGGGGGTTAGCACCATGGTTACAGGTTGGAGAGGGGGTTAGCACCATGGTTACAGGTTGGAGAGGGGGTTAGCACCATGGTTATGGTCACATTAAGGAACTGGAAGAAGGGCAGGTTCTGAAAGCTGCCGGGGGAGTTAGAGTGGTGGTTAATGGACTGGGACATTTTAGGGAATTGTTTAATGGACACATTGTAGTGGTGGCCATTAATACTGGGTTCTCTGTTGCATCACCAGCACTCTCACCTCTGAGGAGGTGAGAGTGTTGGTGTGGGGCTGGTCCTCTGGAGGTGAGGGAGGTGAGAGTGTTGGTGTGGGGCTGGTCCTCTGGAGGTGAGGAGGTGAGGGGGTGGTGTGGGGCTGGTCCTCTGTCCTCTGGAGGTGAGAGTGTTGGTGTGGGGCTGGTCCTCTGGAGGTGAGAGTGTTGGTGTGGGGGCTGGTCCTCTGGAGGTGAGAGTGTTGGTGTGGGGCTGGTCCTCTGGAGGTGAGAGTGTTGGTGTGGGGCTGGTCCTCTGGAGGTGAGAGTGTTGGACAGGAGGAGGGGGGGGGTGAGGGGACAGGAGGGGGGGGGGGGGTGAGGACAGGAGGAGGGGGGGGGGGTGAGGACAGGAGGAGGGGGGGGGGTGAGGACAGGAGGGGGGGGGGGTGGACAGGAGGGGGGGGGGGTGGTGAGGACAGGAGGGGGGGGGGGGGGGGTGAGGACAGGAGGGGGGGGGGGTGGTGAGGACAGGGAGGGGGGGGGGGGGGGGGGGGCATCAGTGTGTGAATGGTGGAGATGTCCCCCTCGTGGTCTGCCCCAGCGGCCCAGCCTGACAACAACAGGAGGCAACGCTTCACCTTAGAGTTCTGACGGGGGGTCATTAGCTTTCATGACACCTTCCAGCGCTCTCCTCATATCTGCAGGCATCACACAGGCACACACACAAACCAGACCTCCCACTCGACCAGTCAGATGGCCCCCTCCCCCCAGGCCAGGATTATGGGTAGTAAACTGTCAGAGTTTAGTTTGTTTAGTTCTAACGCTCATCAGTCTCTACCGACCAACACTGCAGGAGGGTAATACGAGGGGTGAAAGAGAGGGGAGGGATAGAGAGAGAGCCATTCAGACCAGAAGGGATGGAGAGAGGGCGACCAAGAGGGAGAGAGCAAGTGAGATAGACACAGATGAATGGAGACAAACAGGAAGCGAGAGAGAGAGAGACGAGAGAGAGAGAGGCAGGCAGACAGTGACAGACAGACAGAGAGCCGGTGAGAGAGAGATGGAGTAATTGTTTGATGGCAGAATTTGAGGCCATCTCATTGGCTGTGGCTCAGTGGAGCCGACATCTTCAGACTTCCTCTTTTAATGACCTGCGTCTCGTTAGCTTGCTGATAGCTGTGCTCCGAGTCTCAGAGCCGCTCTGACAGCCGCTCTGACGGAGAGATGGGAAAGACGCAACCGAAAGCACCAGGTGCACTGCAGTGTTGAGCAGTGGAAGAGAGACCACCAGGTGCACTGCAGTGTTGAGCAGTGGAGGAGAGACCACCAGGTGCACTGCAGGTGTTGAGCAGTGGAGGAGAGACCACCAGGTGCACTGCAGTGTTGAGCAGTGGAGGAGAGACCACCAGGTGCACTGCAGTGTTGAGCAGTGGAGGAGAGACCACCAGGTGCACTGCAGTGTTGAGCAGTGGAGGAGAGACCACCAGGTGCACTGCAGTGTTGAGCAGTGGAAGAGAGACCACCAGGTGCACTGCAGTGTTGAGCAGTGGAGGAGAGACCACCAGGTGCACTGCAGTGTTGAGCAGTGGAGGAGAGACCACCAGGTGCACTGCAGTGTTGAGCAGTGGAGGAGAGACCACCAGGTGCACTGCAGTGTTGAGCAGTGGAGGAGAGACCACCAGGTGCACTGCAGTGTTGAGCAGTGGAGGATAGACCACCAGGTGCACTGCAGTGTTGAGCAGTGGAGGAGAGAGATTTAAACGAATGGGGGAGAGATCAGCGTTTGCTGCTAGTGGATATCCCTTGAGATAGCGATGATCGTTAGCATTAGCATTAACCTGCTTTCACTCAGGTCACAAATATATGTCTGAGCATTCCACCCAGCTGCTAGTCCAAGCACTTGTCCTCTCCAAGTTGGACTACTGCAACTCGGGGAGTCAGGTGGCTGAGCGGTTAGAGAATTGGGCTAATAATCAGAAGGTCGCTAGTTCGATTCCCGGCCGTGTCAAATGACATTGTGTCCTTGGGCAAGGCTTCACCCTACTTGCCTCGGGGGGAATGTCCCTGTACTTACTGTAAGTCGCTCTGGATAAGAGCGTCTGCTAAATGACTAAATGTAACCTCGCTGCTCGCCGGTCTCCCAGAAATGCGCAACCCCGCCCTCTCCAGAGGATTCAGAATGCGCCGGCCCGTCTGGTCTTCAATCTACCCAGACGCTCCCATGTTACCCCCGCTCCTCATCTCCCTCCACTGGCTTCCCATCACGGCCCGTATCAGATTCAAGACTCTGGTACTGACCTTCCGAGCGGTGAACGGGACTGCACCCGACTGCATCAAGTCTCTCCCTCCAGCCTTACACCCCCCCACCCGCCACCTACGGTCTTCTTCTGACAACCGTCTGGTCGTCCCACCGCTCAAGAGCGCCCGGTCCCAACACAAGCTCTTCTCCTGTCTTGCCCCCAATGGTGGAATCAACTCCCCACCTCCATCAGGGACACTGACTGTCTCCCCCACCTTCAAGAAAAGGCTCAAGACGCGCTTGTTCCGGGAGTACAACGGCACTTAGGAATGCTTGGATGGACCTGATGTTAGTTTCCTCCAGGATCACAATGACTCGTATTGAGAGACTTGTTGCTCTTGGTGGTTAGTTGTAACGGTTTCAAATTCTTGTACTCGCTGTGAAATATTTTACTGTTGATTGTTTTTTCTACAGGTGCACTCTTGTGGGGGAGTTTCATGTTGTTCAATTGTAACTTGTTTAACTGCATGCTCTTATGGTTCTTCCCTTTGGCACTTATTTGGTTTTCCACAATGTATGCTTCATGTTTTGGCTGCAATGTTTGGGGCTATCTCGTTGTTATGATCAGTGACCTATGCTCTTTTTTAAGGCTCTCTCTTGGAAGTCGCTTTGGATAAAAGCGTCTGCTAAATGCATAAATGTAAATATGGTCTTCCTCAAGCTGTCCAGCGTGCAGGGATGTGGCTTGCGATCTCCTCAACCTGGTTACACCAGACAGGCCCTCTGCACAGTTCTGGTTGTGGCTTGTGTGAATGAATCAGTTGTGCAAAGTGTTTCTCATGCTTGATTTCACACTGGTGTCACTTTGAGCGGGTATACTGTGTTTTTGTGGCTCTCTGATTTTAACAAATATATTCTCTCTCCCTCCCTCTCTCCCTCTCTGTCTCTTCTGTTTTCTTTCAGCTCGTCTGAGAAGTCTCTTCCCTGGAGATCTGCAGGTAAGATCCACTTCACATGCACCCCCTCCCCCAGTCTAGTACACAACAGGATCTCAAAGACAGCATTCAGACATGTGCAGACGTCACAGCAAGTGATGTGCTGCAGAGTGTCACAGGAAGTGATGTGCTGCAGAGTGTTGATGTTGGTGCCGTCAGGCTAAGCAAAACTCTAGAACGAGGGATGGGAAGATGTGTTTAGTTTAATTTTCAGCAAATATTCCGCTCAGCAGCTGCTCTCTATATGGTTCAGACCAGTTAAGTGTCCTGTGATGAGCATCCCATAGTCTCCGTATCCATGGCATCTCACCGATGCCTGTCTTCAGAACCAACTGGAATATCAGCCTTCCACTAACTACCCCCTCCTCCCCACCCTCACCCCCACCCTCTTCTCCCCACCCTCCTCCCCACCCTCACCCCCACCCTCCTCCTCACCCCCCACCCCTCCTCTCAACATCCTCACCCCCACCCTCCTCTCACCACCCCTCACCCCCCACCCTCCTCACCCCCACCCTCCTCCCAACCCCTCCTCCCCACCCTGCTCCCCACCCTCACCCTCCCTCACCCCCACCCTCCTCCCCACCCTCACCCCACCCTCCTCCCCACCCTCCTCCCCACCCTCACCCCCACCCTCCTCCTCACCCCCACCCTCCTCTCAACATCCTCACCCCCACCCTCCTCTCACCACCCTCACCCCCACCCACCTCCCAACCCTCCTCCCACCCCACCCCACCCCCCACCCTCCTCACCCCCACTCCCTCACCCCACCCTCATCTCCCACCCTCCCCCCCACCCTCCTCTCCCCACCCTCGTCCCCACCCTCACCCCCACCCTCCTCCTCACCCCACCCTCCTCTCACCACCCTCACCCCCCCTCCTCCCCACCCTCACCCCACCCCTCCTCACACCCCACCCACCCTCCTCTCACCACCCTCCCCCCACCTCCTCCCCCCCACCCTCCACCCACCCTCCTCCTCCCCACACCCTCCTCACCCCCACCCACTCCCCCTCCTCACCCCACCCTCTCCCACCCACCCTCCCCCCCACCCTCCCCCCACCCTCACCCCCCACCCCCCCCTCCCCACCCCTCCTCCCCACCCTCCTCTCCCCACCCTCCTCACCCCCACCCTCCTCCCCACCCTCACCCCCACCCTCCTCTCACCACCCTCACCCCCACCCTCCTCTCCCCACCCCTCCTCTCCCCCACCCTCCTCACCCCCACCCTCCTCTCCCCACCCCCGTCCCCACCCTCACCCCCACCCTCCTCCTCACCCCCACCCTCCTCCTCACCCCCACCCTCCTCTCACCACCCCTCACCCCCACCCCCTCTCCCCACCCTCACCCCCACCCTCCTCTCACCACCCTCACCCCCACCCTCCTCTCACCACCCTCCTCTCCCACCTTCCTCCTCTCCCCACCCTCTTCTCCCCACCCTCCTCTCCCCACCCTCCTCACTGCAGACTGAGAATGGGGGAAACCATCATGAACGGTGTTGACTTGTGTATTTCATGGCTTATTAAACGTACGATGGAGCTACGTGACTCTCTGCCGTTGTAATTCATCTTTTCTTGTCGATCTTGTCAGCCTCTGGGGGAAGACATGTGCAGGGAATATGAAGCTGGGCTGGCGTGTCGCTGGCGTGTCGCTGGTGTGTCGCTGGCGTGTCGCTGGCGTGTCGCTCAACGGCGTTCTGAAGAGCATCATAGGCATACAGAAGAGGCCTGTTTGTGATTGATATTGATTCATCCTGCTGTTGATGATATACAAGCCTACAGCACAGTTGTGTTTTTCCTGCAACTTCAATCGAGGACAATGTTTAATGAAGTTAGAAAACCATGATTGGATATGTGTCGATGATGAGAGAAGGTCTACTTTACTGTTGTATTTATTATGATGATGATGATGATGAAGGAGAGGACAACCAGGTTCATCTAGTGCTGTGGCTGATGTCATTGGGCTGCTCGGTTCTATAGCAGGTGTATAAAAACTAGCTCTGCAGTTATAAAACAGGCATATCAACTATCTCTGCATATCTTTTGTAGGTATTTAACGTAGCTCGACAGTTCCACTACCCTTTAGTAGTAGGTGAATGAACTAACTCTGCACTTCTATAGCAGGTGTAACAGTTGTAGTGACTAGAAGGAGAGGCTGGACAGGTGGGGAGGAGGGGGCAGTAGAGGCTGGAGCAGGGGAGGTGGGGGAGGAGAGGGCAGTAGAGGCTGGAGCAGGGTTAGGTGGGGAGGAGAGGCTGGACCAGGGGAGGTGGGGAGGAGGAGGCTGGAGCAGGGGAGGTGGGGAGGAGAGGCTGGAGCAGGGGAGGTGGGGAGGAGAGGGCAGTAGAGGCTGGAGCAGGGAAGGTGGGGAGGAGGGGGCAGTAGAGGCTGGAGCAGGGGAGGTGGGGAGGAGAGGCTGGACCAGGGGAGGTGGGGAGGAGGAGGCTGGAGCAGGGGAGGTGGGGAGGAGAGGCTGGAGCAGGGAGGTGGGGAGGAGAGGGCAGTAGAGGCTGGAGCAGGGAAGGTGGGGAGGAGGGGGCAGTAGAGGCTGGAGCAGGGGAGGTGGGGAGGAGAGGCTGGAGCAGGGGAGGTGGGGAGGAGGGGGCAGTAGAGGCTGGAGCAGGGGAGGTGGGAGGAGAGGGCAGTAGAGGCTGGAGCAGGGGAGGTGTGGAGGAGGGGCAGGAGAGGCTGGAGCAGGGGAGGTGGGGAGGAGGAGTCTGGAGCAGGGGAGGTGGGGAGGAGGAGTCTGGAGCAGGGAGGTGGGAGGAGGGGCAGTAGAGGCTGGAGCAGGGGAGGTGGGGAGGAGGAGTCTGGAGCAGGGGAGGTGGGGAGGAGAGGCTGGAGCAGGAGAGGCCTGGAGCAGGAGAGGCTGTAGCAGGGGAGGTGTGGAGGAGGGGGGCAGTAGAGGCTGGAGCAGGGGAGGTGGGGGAGGAGGGGGCAGTAAGGCTGGAGCAGGGAGGTGGGAGGAGAGGCTGGACCAGGGGAGGTGGGAGGAGGAGGGCTGGAGCAGGGGAGGTGGGGAGGAGAGGCTGGAGCAGGGGAGGTGGGGAGTAGAGGCTGGAGCAGGGAAGGTGGGGAGGAGGAGGCTGGAGCAGGGGAGGTGGGGAGGAGAGGCTGGAGCAGGAGAGGCTGGAGCAGGAGAGGCTGTAGCAGGGGAGGTGTGGAGGAGGGGGCAGTAGAGGCTGGAGCAGGGGAGGTGGGGAGGAGGGGGCAGTAGAGGCTGGAGCAGGGAGGTGGGGAGGAGAGGCTGGACCAGGGGAGGTGGGGAGAGAGGAGGCTGGAGCAGGGGAGGTGGGGAGGAGAGGCTGGAGCAGGGGAGGTGGGGAGTAGAGGCTGGACCAGGGGAGGTGGGGAGGAGGAGGCTGGAGCAGGGGAGGTGGGGAGGAGAGGCTGGAGCAGGGGGAGGTGGGGAGGAGAGGGCAGTAGAGGCTGGAGCAGGGAAGGTGGGAGGAGGGGGCAGTAGAGGCTGGAGCAGGGGAGGTGGGGAGGAGAGGCTGGACCAGGGGAGTGGGGAGGAGGAGGCTGGAGCAGGGGAGGTGGGGAGGAGAGGCTGGAGCAGGGGAGGTGTGGGAGGGAGAGGGCAAGTAGAGGCTGGAGCAGGGAAGGTGGGGAGGAGGGGGCAGTAGAGGCTGGAGCAGGGGAGGTGGGGAGGAGAGGCTGGAGCAGGGGAGGTGGGGAGGAGGGGGCAGTAGAGGCTGGAGCAGGGGAGGTGGGGAGGAGAGGGCAGTAGAGGCTGGAGCAGGGGAGGTGTGGAGGAGGGGCAGGAGAGGCTGGAGCAGGGGAGGTGGGGAGGAGGAGTCTGGAGCAGGGGAGGTGGGGAGGAGGAGTCTGGAGGCAGGGGAGGTGGGGAGGAGGGGGCAGTAGAGGCTGGAGCAGGGGAGGTGGGGAGGAGGAGTCTGGAGCAGGGGAGTGGGGAGGAGAGGCTGGAGCAGGAGAGGCTGGAGCAGGAGAGGCTGTAGCAGGGGAGGTGTGGAGGAGGGGGCAGTAGAGGCTGGAGCAGGGGAGGTGGGGGAAGGAGGGGGCAGTAGAGGCTGGAGCAGGGAGGTGGGGAAGAGAGGCTGGACCAGGGGAGGTGGGGAGGAGGAGGCTGGAGCAGGGGAGGTGGGAGGAGAGGCTGGAGCAGGGGAGGTGGGGAGTAGAGGCTGGAGCAGGGAAGGTGGGGAGGAGGGGGCAGTAGAGGCTGGAGGTGGGGAGGAGAGGCTGGAGCAGGGGAGGTGGGGAGGAGGGGGCAGTAGAGGCTGGAGCAGGGGAGGTGGGGAGGAGGGGGCAGTAGAGGCTGGAGCAGGGGAGGTGTGGAGGAGGGGGCAGGAGAGGCCTGGAGCAGGGGAGGTGGGGAGGAGGAGTCTGGAGCAGGGGAGGTGGGGAGGAGGAGTCTGGAGCAGGGGAGGAGGGGGCAGTAGAGGCTGGAGCAGGGGAGGTGGGGAGAGGAGTCTGGAGCAGGGGAGGTGGGGAGGAGAGGCTGGAGCAGGAGAGGCTGGAGCAGGAGAGGCTGGAGCAGGAGAGGCTGTAGCAGGGGAGGTGTGGAGGAGGGGGCAGTAGAGGCTGGAGCAGGGGAGGTGGGAGGAGAGTCTGGAGCAGGGGAGGTGGGGAGGAGGAGTCTGGAGCAGGGGAGGTGGGGGAGGAGGGGGCAGTAGAGGCTGGAGCAGGGGAGGTGGGGAGGAGGGGCAGTAGAGGCTGGAGCAGGGGAGAGTGGGGAGGAGGGGCAGTAGAGACTGGAGCAGGGGAGGTGTGGAGGAGGGGGCAGTAGAGGCTGGAGCAGGGGAGGTATGGAGGAGAGGCTGGAGCAGTAGAGGCTGGAGCAGGGGAGGTGTGGTGAAGTCTGCTAGAAGGTGGAGGAGATGATTTCCAGTGTGCCGCCTCATTCATCAGCGCCTGTCAGGAGGCACTGCAGGTGCCCGCGGGCGACACACAACCAGGTGTGTGTGTGTTGGGACCACTGTCTCACTCAGAGTTTTGCTGCTGTGAATAGAGGGACAAGCACAACTGTTTGGGCATAAGTGCTTCCCTGCTTCTGAACACCCTGTCATCATCCAGTATGAATGTTTCATGGTGCTTGAAATGCAAACAGAAATGTCACATGCAAACGTGGGCTTTTTTCTCAGAGACATTTGTGTCCCCGCCCTAGCGGTCGAGCTGTGATGTGATACAGGACATCATTGATTGCCGAGCTGGATTTACTGAAGTGCTGGCTAAAGCTTAGCCAATCGGCAGTGCCGCGGTGTTGGCCGCCAGGCAGACGGCTTGGCAGAGGAGCAGGGTAGCGTGTGATTGGCAGTGCCAGCCTGACACTAGGCCTCAGTGTCAACAGATCTTTATGCAAACAGCCTTCCTCCATAAGCCAGCCAAACCACGCCCATGCCGAGCCTCCCACACGCAGTGCTGGGCCATTCTCTCTGGTCACACTTAGCTAGCCTGTCTCTCTGGTCACACTTAGCTAGCCTGTCTCTCTGGTCACACTTAGCTAGCCTGTCTCTCTGGTCACACTTAGCTAGCCTGTCTCTCTGGTCACACTTAGCTAGCCCGTCTCTCTGGTCACACTTAGCTAGGCCCGTCTCTCTGGTCACACTTAGCTAGCCCGTCTCTCTGGTCACACTTAGCTAGCCCGTCTCTCTGGTCACACTTAGCTAGCCCGTCTCTCTGGTCACACTTAGCTAGCCCGTCTCTCTGGTCACACTTAGCTAGACCGTCTCTCTGGTCACACTTAGCTAGCCTGTCTCTCTGGTCACACTTAGCCAGCCTGTCTCTCTGGTCACACTTAGCTAGCCTGTCTCTCTGGTCACACTTAGCTAGCCTGTCTCTCTGGTCACACTTAGCTAGCCTGTCTCTGTGGTCACACTTAGCTAGCCTGTCTCTCTGGTCACACTTAGCTAGCCTGTCTCTCTGTCACACTTAGCTAGCCTGTCTCTCTGGTCACACTTAGCTAGCTTGTTGTGGCTGGGCCGGGTGCTGCATGGATGCGGCCGGGCCGGGTGCTGCAGGGACGCGGCCGGGTGCTGCAGGGACGCGGCCGGGTGCTGCAGGGACGCGGGCCGGGCCGGGTGCTGGTCAGGGACGACAGGGAACTGGCACTGGATACCTGACTTAAGTAGGGCGTTTCTTGAGAAAAGGAGTCCTGGCAAGGTAGAAACCTTGAAATGTCTCCTCAGGGAATTAAGTGGCCGATAAAATGTAATGACTGAGGATTTATACGAGGATGAAATTAATGTTGTGGAATAAACGCTTTTTTGCCACCTGAAGTGAAATTGATAAAGTTCCGAGTTTTGTCTTTTGCTGTGAGACTGTCTTCTCCTGTGATGTGGTCCTCCTGTCCCTCCACCCAGACGGCAGCACCACCGAGGCAGACCCCGGGGGCCAGACAGCTCCCAGCAGCCCTCCCACCACAGCCAAGCACAGCCTGAGCTGGCCCTGTTCTCCCCAGAGCAGACCTCCCTCATGAAAGTGAGGTCTGTTACTATCACCTAGTAACGTCTGTCTGTCTGTGTTAATGTGTCTCTGTTTAATGAGAGAGCTTTCCCACCTTTCCTAATGATGCTTTGAACTGAGCTGTGTACCCTGCTAATGAGCGTGGGTGTGGGGGGGGGGGTCATGTGTGGTCATTAGCACAGCTGGATAGAGAAAGGTCATGGATCTCCGTGACGTCACTGATTCTCTGTCATATGTCTCCTGCTCTCTCTGCCTCCCCCTTCCCTCCCCCCTCCTCCCCCTGTCAGGGTCTACAGGGAACTCACGCAGCTCCACCAGATGAACTCGTACTCAGACAGCGGCTACCAGGATGGCATCAGCTACTACTGTCAGAGCGCAGCCAAGGCAGAGCTGAGGGGTGCAGCACTCCTTCCCGGGCACTTGGGGGCGCCACCCTGCTGAGGAGCGCCCGGGCGGAGGGTCAGGCGTCCGTGCAGGTATGTTGCTCCCTCGCCCAGGGGGCGCCGGGGTGGGCGCAGGGGGGGTGTCGGGGGGGGGCTGGATAGTTGCTGGTTAACACCACATTCTTCACACTATTGCGTTCAGGTGCATTTCCTGTGAACGAGTGCATTTGACTTTTTTCGAATTTGATAGAATAGAATGTTCTAACTGCAGAGCAGTATTTTATATTTGTGTGTTAAACATGTGCACCCCCGAGTGTGTGTCTCAAACAGCATAAGGCGTGGCGTAGCCGTAGTGTCACTAACCGTGCGTCTCCCCCAGGTCCCGGTGATGACCTCAGCGGCTCCGGGGCAGGGCCATGCGGAGGGTGAGCCTCAGTGCCGTCTCGTGCCCAGCCTCCGCCTACGCCAGCGGCTTCTCCCCCGGCCGCTCCTCCCTGCGTGGCTCGCCGGCCGGCGGGGCCTACGGCTCGCCGGCCGGCGGGGCCTACGGCTCGCCGGCCGGCGGGGCCTACGGCTCGCCCATCGTGACGGAACCCCGGCCGCTGGCCAGCGTCTTTTCCTCCACGCTGCCCCCCGCCTCCCGGGGCTCCCCCGCCACGCTGCCCCCCGCCTCCCGGGGCTCCCCCGCCA
>NC_090051.1:821733-879233 GCF_038355195.1 Osmerus mordax
CAGAGAGATAGAGCATGCATTGTGTGTTTAGACGGCAGGGTAATGTATAAAGCACACATTCTCCAACTTCTTCAGTGAAGCTCAAGCTGAGTCAACATATTTCCCTCTCAGTAAAATAGTACACCTTGTTCTCTAGGTCACACTGGAGGAAGTGAACAGCAGTACAAATACATTACATAATACATCCCAAAATGCTGACTGACTCTCTCTCTCTCCTCCCCCTCATTCTCTCCATCTATGTTTCTCTCTTCCCCGTTCTCTTATATAACTGAGCTTCATTGTAATGAAACTCATATTATGTGATTTATGATTGTAAAAGTTTGCCAATTTCATTAGAATACAAACGCACACACAGGAATGCATGAACCCCCATGACAACCAGATGACTACAGCATAGGAAATCTGACCATATTCACAAGAATTTGTTGAACAGTTATCTCTTTTCTCATCTCCAGCCTCCTCTCCACTCTCTGGAGTCTGTCCTAACTGGGCCGTCTCCAAACTAGTAAAGGAACTAAGGTTTCTCTTCTTTTGCTCATCTTTCATCCCTCCATCCCTATCTCCATCCCATCTACCATCTCTCCACCCCTCAACCCCCTCTCCCTCCATCCCCATCTATATCTCTCTCTCTCCCCTCCCCTCTCTCCCCTCCCCTCTCTCTCCCCTCCTCTCCCCTCTCTCTCCTCTCTCCCCTCCCCTCTCTCCCCTCCTCTCCCCTCTCTCCCCTCCCCTCTCTCTCTCTCCCCTCCCCTCTCTCTCTCTCTCCCCTCCCCTCTCTCTCTCTCCCCTCCCCTCCCTCCCCTCTCTCCCCTCCCCTCTCTCTCCCCTCCCCTCCCCTCTCTCCCCCCTCCTCTCCCTTCTCTCCCCTCTCTCTCCTCTCTCCCCTCCCCTCTCTCCCCTCCTCTCCCCTCTCTCCCCTCCCCTCTCTCTCTCTCCCCTCCCCTCTCTCTCTCTCTCCCCTCCCCTCTCTCTCTCTCCCCTCCCTCCCCTCTCTCCCCTCCCCTCTCTCTCCCCTCCCCTCCCCTCTCTCCCCCCTCCTCTCCCTTCTCTCCCCTCTCTCCCCCCTCTCTCCCCTCCCCTCCCCTCTCTCCCCCCTCCTCTCCCCTCTCTCCCCTCCTCTCCCCTCTCTCCCCTCTCTCTCCTCTCTCCCCTCCCTCTCTCTCCCCTCCCCTCTCTCCCCCCTCCTCTCCCCTCTCTCCCCTCCCCTCCCTCTCTCTCCCCTCTCTCTCCCCTCTCTCCCCCCTCCCCAGGGAAGTATGCGATGAGAGACCTGGTGAACCGGCTGCCTGGGGGGAACACCACCCTGCTGTCTGACGAGACGGTGGCAGCCATCTGCTGCACGCTGCACGAGGTGACCAGCAGGAACATGGAGAACGCCAAGGCCCTGGCCGACACGGGGGGCATCGAGAAGCTGGTCAACATCACCAAGGGCCGGGGGGAGAGGTGAGGGGTGGATTGGTTTGGGTGGGGTAGGTTTGACTAGTGTGGGGTTGGGTATGGTAGGGTAGGTTTGGATTGAGGTGTGGTGGGGTTATGGTAGTGTTACATAGTGTAGGGGTGGGGTGACATGAGGTACAGTAGGGTATAATGCTCTATGTAACCTGACTCACACTGCATTAGGAAAAGCTTCGAATGGAATGTGCCATGATATCAGCTACACAGTGTTTCTGAAAGGACAACTTGTCGATGATGATGATGCTCTACAATGACGTGTGTGTGTGTGTCAGGTACTCTCTGAAGGTGGTGAAGGCTGCAGCTCAGGTTCTGAACACACTTTGGCAGTACAGAGACCTACGCACCATCTACAAGAAGGTAAGAATGCCCCAAGCAGGCAGCCTCACTATTTACAAAGACTATCCTATACTTGGGGTGCACTTGGTTTGTATCTCCCACTGCCATCAAACCTAAATACCAGACCCGTAAATTGAAAAAGTCAGTTCAGAGGCATCCTAATCCAGGGAGGGCTGTGTAGGCTGACTGTGCTGACTGTGTTCTGGCTGCCTGCTGTCGTGGTGCTGGTCTCTCTGGTTGGTAACATCTGTTGTCTTCACAGGATGGATGGAACCAGAATCACTTCCTCACCCCTGTATCCACGCTAGAACGGGACCGCTTCAAATCTCAGCCCACGCTGCCCACCAGCAGCATCCAGATGTCTCCTGTGCACCAGTCTGGTGAGGCCAGCACACACACACACACACGGTCATCCCTTGTGAAATCTACACCTGACGCCATGATGTTCTCCTGACCTGTGTTCTGTGTTCTCCTGACCTGTGTTCTGTGTTCTCCTGACCTGTGTTCTGTGTTCTCCTGACCTGTGTTCTGTGTTCTCCTGACCTGTGCTCTGTGTTCTCCTGACCTGTGTTCTGTGTTGTCCTGACCTGTGTTCTGTGTTCTCCTGACCTGTGCTCTGTGTTCTCCTGACCTGTGTTCTGTGTTCTCCTGACCTGTGCTCTGTGTTCTCCTGACCTGTGCTCTGTGTTCTCCTGACCTGTGCTCTGTGTTCTCCTGACCTGTGTTGTCCTGACCTGTGTTCTGTGTTCTCCTGACCTGTGCTCTGTGTTCTCCTGACCTGTGTTCTCCTGACCTGTGTTGTCCTGACCTGTGTTCTGTGTTGTCCTGACCTGTGCTCTGTTGTCCTGACCTGTGTTGTCCTGACCTGTGTTCTGTGTTGTCCTGACCTGTGCTCTGTTGTCCTGACCTGTGTTGTCCTGTGTTGTCCTGACCTGTGTTCTGTGTTGTCCTGACCTGTGTTGTCCTGACCTGTGTTGTCCTGACCTGTGTTCTGTGTTGTCCTGACCTGTGTTGTCCTGACCTGTGTTCTCCTGACCTGTGTTCTGTGTTGTCCTGACCTGTGTTGTCCTGACCTGTGTTGTCCTGACCTGTGTTCTGTGTTGTCCTGACCTGTGTTGTCCTGACCTGTGTTGTCCTGACCTGTGTTCTGTGTTGTCCTGACCTGTGTTGTCCTGACCTGTGTTCTGTGTTGTCCTGACCTGTGTTCTGTGTTGTCCTGACCTGTGTTGTCCTGACCTGTGCTCTGTGTTGTCCTCAGCCGGCAGTGCCACCTCGTCTCCTGCTGTCCTGGGCATCAAGGAGCAGCGCTCAGACTACCAGAGGACACAGCCCACTATGCAATTTTATAACTACCAAGGGGACAACAATGTACATAAAGGTCAACATACAGGTGAGCATACTGTCCACTAAAGCTAAACTCAGACGTATATTCACAGTGTATGTTTACATTTGCTTTATTGAAAAGTGAACGCATGAAATGAGAATGAGAGGGAATGCAGAGGAAAGAGGAGGGACCCTTGCTGAGACTGGCCTGGGCTGGATCCTTGCTGAGACTGGCCTGGGCTGGATCCTTGCTGAGACTGGCCTGGGCTGGATCCTTGCTGAGACTGGCCTGGGCTGGATCCTTGCTGAGACTGGCCTGGGCTGGATCCTTGCTGAGACTGGCCTGGGCTGGATCCTTGCTGAGACTGGCCTGGGCTGGATCCTTGCTGAGACTGGCCTGGGCTGGATCCTTGCTGAGACTGGCCTGGGCTGGATCCTTGCTGAGACTGGCCTGGGCTGGATCCTTGCTGAGACTGGCCTGGGCTGGATCCTTGCTGAGACTGGCCTGGGCTGGATCCTTGCTGAGACTGGCCTGGGCTGGATCCTTGCTGAGACTGGCCTGGGCTGGACCCAAACACAGCCACGTCTGTTAACCCTCACATCAGCCTGCGTGAGACACATACTGAACCAGGCCACCAGGGAGAGCTTCACTCTGCTCAGTCCAAGATCCCCTGGCTGGTTTGGAGGCTGTGCAGTGATAGAGGCTGGTTTGGAGGCTGGTTTGGAAGATGGTTTGGAGGCTGGTTTGGAAGATGGTTTGGAGGCTGGTTTGGAGGCTGGATTGTGTCCAATAGGAGTCTCTCATGCTGGGCACCAACCACAAAGCTGCCATTGTTAAACCCTGGAGGGGGGACAGACCAATGCCAGGAGTACCCGTCTCACCGGGGCACAGAGCGGGCACCACACCCCTACCCCTTCAGCCTGCCTGTCTGCACACCTACCTTGACTGACTGACTGCTTTGCTGGCCTGTCTTTCAGCCTGTCAGCTGGTCTCCCTGCCTGCCTGTCTCCCTCCCTGTCTGCCTGTCTGCCTTCCTTTCTATTGTCTGCCTGCCTGTCTGTCTGTCTGTTTCTCATCCTGCTAACCAGTCTCCCAGCGTCCTGTCTCTCTGTCTACATACTGAGAAACATCCACCTGTCTGCCTATAAAATCATCCATGCTGAGAAGCCAGTGGAAAATCAGTTTATGGATTCTGCTGGTCGGAAATAATCTGCTAAAGGAAAATATCCTCCCAGGGGCTTAGCAAACAATAACTCGCTGCAGCACAGTTCTGTAACTCTGCAGGTTGTGCTACATCTCTATCCAATCCATCCTGTGTAGCCGGGCCTTTGTCCCATTCAGACCCCAGCCCTGAGGCTGTGTGTTGGGATCCAATATAATGGAGTACTGTGGTAACTGCTGAATCCAGTTTCACAGCCAGAGTCCTCCATGTGTAGGCTCACATGTAATCCCTTGTGTTGCAGGGTCTGGGAAGCCTTCCCCTTACTACGTGGCATCCTACTCCTCCCCTACCAGAGAGGAAGCCAGGAGACCTCAGGTGAGTCCAGCTGCTCCAGTCTTGTGGCATCGTCTCCGCCACACACAGTGGGCCGGGGCGGCGGCCTGTTTCAGCCCACTGGGCTAACGCAAGGAGACGGCCACATGTTCCAGTGGATGGATGCGAGGGTTGGGCGCGGCCCAGGACCTGTCAGCCTTTGTGTGCGGCAGAGTGGATGTGACGGCTGGGACAGGGGTGGGCCTGCCGCTGCCTCAGCCCGCTGTCGTTGTCTGGGCTCGACCATGTGCACTCAGTCAAACAGGCGGGGGAGGGGGGATGGAAAGAGAAAGGGAGGATGATGAAGAGGAAGGGTTAAGTGGGCTGTGTTCTCAGGTCTGCCTCAGACCAGGCCAGTAACCTAGTCAGGGCACACAACTATCTCTTGTCGCTAGATTTTCAAACTGCCAAGTTATTCTTTGTTTATGCACGCTGGCCAAATATGATTTGGTTTGGAAACATTTCAAAAACTGTATTTTTATTTTTTATTTTTTTTCAGGGTCAATGCAGCACACATTATTACATACATAGATAATGTAGATGTGTTGCATAAAAGGTTTTTAGCCAATAGGCTAATTTGCAACCCCAGTCCCTGGTCAGACCTTTCTAAAAAGTTAGGCAAATACAATTTACTGCATAGTGTGCAATTTACTGCAAAAGCGAACTTCATAAAACTATCAAAATTAAAAAGCTTGTATTTCTGTAAAATCAAACAGTGGTGCCACATTGTTGGTTTCTGATCCATTATTTTCCAGGGTATTGCTCCGCCCGGTAAGAAGAAGAAGGTTTAGCTCTGCAAAGATTCAAAAACTGATGAAATGTATGTCTGAGTGTTTGTAGCCCTCCCTAACATGGCCGCATGTGTTGTCCAGCCCCAGCAGGTGTACTACACAGAGGAGCCTGGCCGCAGGAACTACGACACCTACAGAATGTACCTGCAGTCTCCGCACGGCTACGACGACCCATACATGGACGAGGTCATCACTTACCCCCCCACCTCGGACTACAGCTCCCAGTCTCACGGACTCAAGTCCACCAGCAACTACGTGGACTTCTACTCCAGCACTAGGAGGCCTTCTTACCGGGCGGAGCAATACCCTGGCTCCCCTGACTCCTGGGTGTAGGTGCGCTCCAGGAGAGGGCCGGGGAGGGAAGATACCCCACCACCCTCTCCACGGGGCAGGTCAAGGGGCAGTTTACATACAGTCACGCAAATGGTTACAGACATGAATGGAGAGAACTGATTCCTGAGAGGGAACCTGCGCTGGAGTGAGTAGGGGGCCCACAGTAGAACAAACTCTTCCTTGAACTTTTGATTTGTGTGTTTGTTTTGAAAGTGAATATGACTGTAAGGGGGTCCAAGCAAGCGGAGCAGCAGAGGGCGCAGGGGAATGTGAGCCAAAGAAGGAAATCAAGGAATGTTGGGTTTTCTGTTGTTTTAAAGGGAAGATGGAATCCTGTGTCTGGGTGTGTGTAAGGGCAGCCGGCCTAGCTCCATCTAGAGGGACGTTCTTTTGAAACGCGTAGCTTTGGTAGCATGGTGAAGGTGTGAGTCATGTGTTGAAAGGTTTGAGGTAAAGAGTCAAGTTGGCAGATGTGTATGTGTATGTGCTTAGACCAAAATGGATCATGAACTCATGTCTGTAAAAAGAGTAGTAATAATAATAATAGTAAATCTAATGATGTTAGGTTGTACAGAGGGATCAACCTGTATCTGTGCTCAGTGTTGACGTGTTGTTGTTGTTTCCATGGAGACTTGTACATTTCCTTCATTTTATTGTAAATACAAAAACATGTCATCTGGTTTGTGCTGAGCTGCACTAGTTAAACCTTGCACCATGTTAAAGATCTCTATAGATATATAAATAAATGAAGACGTAAAGAGACATGGGAAAACATCATCATAACACAAACATGAGAAGATAATAAAAGTTCACTTTTGTTTTTTAAATGAGTTGTGTATTGATGGCATTTGTGACCTTGAAGATATCTTATATACCCTGAAGTGCAAAACACACACACTACCCCACCCACACTCCCAATATGATTAACCTTCCCCCGAATATGAACACACTGCCCCCGAATACAATTAGTGGATGTGTTTTGCACTTCAGGGCAACACCGATTTAAAGGTCCCATGACGTGAACATTTCACTTTAGGAGATTTTTTAACATTAAAGGGGTCATTGACTGATTTTACAGGGCATACAAAGACGCAACATAGCCAAACATGCATCGTGAATTGTAGATTTACATGACAACACAGGTTATTTGTTCGAATGAAACACAGTCAGGAAAATGAAATAAAATTAGCCCCATTGCCAATAAACTAAATCGTCACACATTCTACCTATGCTAGATACAGGATACGTTAGTATTGCTAATAACTATTAGCGACGAAATCATACTTTTAGCTTGCGGTTGTGATGAGCATACGGTCGGAACAGTACCTCTTTTCAGCAACAGCTGCTCAGCAAATCCTGTCAAATGTTTTCAAAACTGTCTTTGGTGAAATGTTTCGAGCAAATGAATAATTGAGTGTCGAACTTTACAGGGATCTTCTTGTAGACAAACATCAGCCATGCCCATTGAGTTTTTGGTTCCTTGGGAATACTATGAAAATTGTCAGCATTGCCTGTACAGCCTGGAACACTGCATTTACAACCGTGGTCCATTTTAAATATCCTTGAAAAACTTCCAAACTTTCTTCTTTGTAATTCCCGTGGATGTACAGAGCAGCGCGCAGCAAAATTATCACTGAGATCTAAATTTTGGGACGTGACAAAGATACAGACCAGAGCCAAAAAAGGTGGAGAACTGACGTCAGTTTGGTGGCTTTTTGGAAACCGACCGTTTTACAGCTACATTTTTTAATTGTGAGATTTTTATACGAAAGAGGTGTCAATGGGACTTGAGGTTCACTGTATGTCCAGTGAGGTAAGGTAAAGTCTGTTTTGCAGTCAATGACCCCTTTAATATGAGTTCCCCTAGGCTGCCTTTGGCCCCCCAGTGGCAATTTTTTTTGATAGATGTGAACCAAGCCCTGGGTATTCTTCTCCGACTTTGAGAAAATGAAAGCTCAAATGCTCCGATTTGAAAAATCGTCCTCTTATGTCGTCATAAGAAAAGGGGCTCAGATGGCTGAGCGGTTAGGGAGTCGGGCTATTAATCAGAAGGTTCAAAATGCGTGTAGGTTGTCGACCTGGATGTGCGACCAGCGCTTCGTAAAAAGGTTGTTCTAAGAGACAAGTCAATAGGTGCATTCGACTTCACGCAGCGTTGGCGTCGCCTGCAGTCGCCTGCAGCCCGACTGACTTGAAGCAGCCAATGGCATTCTCAACTTCAAGGCAGCTGGCGCCGCCGGTGCTGCATGAAGTCGAACACACCTATTCATTCCATGCTCAACTCTCGCGGGTACTGCGTTTTGTTTGTTTTTTAACTCTCGCGGGTACTGCGTCTTCCTCCATCTGCTGTCTGACGTCACTGTAGTCGCAGTAGTATAAAACCACTGAAGTGGGCGTTGTAGTTACTTCTGTTTTGATTTTGTTGAGTAAATAGAAAATGGTGCAACTATCCAAATCCGGAGTGGAAACTCATTTACTGAAGGCTGGCCATCCTCCGGCAGGTAAATGTACATTTTAACCAAGATGCATTTGTCTCAGATGTAACTTTTTTTATCCGAGGAAATTATGATCAGTAGCATCGTCTACAACAAAATAGGTTGATTTTACATTTTGCATTGTTTAACGGTAGGAAATGCAGCTATTGATATAGAGGTATGGTGCAGTGTTGGTATTGTCTTGTCTACAAACAGTTTACAGCTGTAGGGTATCCCCCGTGCATGTTGCAAACATTTGATAACACGTTGCGAGGGGCAAGGTAGAAGTGGTGCGAGCCACGGGTATCTAATATGTTATCATAATAAAACATGACTTTTTTACGATAGTTTGTCGTGCACAGACTGCAGATATTAATCTCTGGCATTTGACATGCAATAATGAAAGTATTTAATGTATCTGGATTCGGGCGTGATCAAAGTGCAGAATCCTTTGTGCGACCACAGTAGCCTACGCACTGTGCTCAAATCAGAGCTTTTTTGGACCAGAGCCATAGAAAAAGATTTAAAAGATTCTGGTTTGGACAAGCGAGCTGAAGAGGTTCGGATGAAGGGACACTAAACAAATAGCTTTAAAGTGTACAACACCGCAAGAATATTGACAGTAATACGCATCGAAACGCAAAGCACGCGTGCAATGTATACATAATTAAAACATGTCGAAGTTGAGATGGTGATAACAATTGAGAATAGGCCTCATTAACTCATCAGCAACATTTGTGTGTTAGTCTGCTGTCTTTTTCCACTTACTGGTTGTTGAACTCGACAAAAACAAGTTGTAGCCCGACAGATCTGCTTCCGGCGCTAGCCGCGGTTACCTCAACGGCACATAGTGTTCTAGTAATGTACCGTGCAGAAAGTGGCATTTATCCCTGGAGTGGAAGACGACGGCATTGCAAAAGAACAGGATGTAGGTTCATAACTTTTACTAAACCCATCTATGCCATAAAATAAAAACAAACTTCTGTACTCCTTGGCCTCCAAGGTTTACTCGTGTAAGTGTCCCATCATGTCAATATAAGTTGATAAACCGTTGCAGCTTGTTGGATAACATAAACTGGAGTTGTTCAGACTTGGAGCTGGAGTTGGTCTGTCTGAGACTAGAATCATGTAAAAGAGAACACATGTCATATCTCAGTCTTGGTGTGTTCTTGTGTCTGTCTCAGTGAAAGCTGGAGGTAAGCGTGTGGCAAAGAAGAGCTGGGAGGAGGGCACCAGCCATGTTAACCCTGAGAAGGAGGCCAGGAGGCCTGATAAGCCCAGGTACCACCTCCCATCAGGGAACAATCCTCCACCCCCCTTTAGCCTGTGTGTGTGTGCACAGTGTAAGGTTGTCTTTAATGGGTTCATTGCAGGACTTGCAAATCTATAGTTGGCAGGAAACGATACTGCAGGCAATAATTTGATAAGTTGCCTTGTGAAACGTACATGTGATCTGTTGTTGTCTGATGCCAGTAATGTGTTGTGCTGTTGTAGGTCTGCGGCCACTGCTAACAGGATGCAGCAAGTCAGTGTGCTTCTGGCTGGGACTCTGGAAAAGGTAGGGCCTCAATGTAACCGTCCACTAGTGATGGTTAACGGATGTTTGGAGCCATGGCAGCAGTGGTTTACACATCCAGATTCACTAAATCTGTTTCTCTTTCTAAATCACTGAAATATTTTGATTGGAAACTAAACCATGCAGGATGTGATGTCACTGTATTGAATACTGTACGTGTATACTGAACATTATGGTTTTCACTGCTGTTTAGTTGGGCCATGACTTCCCGGAGACCCCGGTGAGTGTGTGGCACAGCAAGCTGCGCCCGTCCGTGGAGAAGCCTCACTCTCCCAGGAGCTTCTGCATCCAGCAGCCCCGCAAGTGTTGAAGGAGACACGGCGTGCTCGGAGGGGTGGCAACTGAAGACAAACGGGGAGGTTTACACACACGTGATGGGACAGACATGGGATGTCAGAAGAATTTGTGTCTTAAGCGATGTAGAACCGGATCAGTTCAAGTTTTTGTCAAGTTCTGAAGTGGTCCTGGTCTTTAGGCCTGGCGACTTCTAAAGTCGACCTTTGCAGGTGTATTGGCTTTTAGCCAGCATTAATTGTGCCTTTTTATACAAGTTTGTATGAGAAACCCTGTAATCTTAAATGGACCATTGGGGGGGGGGGGGGGTAAAATGTAAGTTATGTAAGAAGGGATAGGGAAGATTTCTGACTTGACTCATGTTGGTGAATGTTTCGTAAAAAAAAAAAATGGCACTTATAATGGCTTAATAAAATTGCATGGCATCACGTGAATGGTGTAATTGTTAGTTTTTGTGTTGGTGATGGTATTTTTCATGGTGACCTTTTTTGTACTGGCCACTAGGTGATGACAAAAGCATGTTGATTTAGCATCAGGGAAAATACTTTCTTTTGTTGGAATACACTTTGCACACTATTAATTGTTGGGTGTGATATTTCACACCCAACAATTAATAGTGTGCAAAGTGTATTCCAACAAAAGAAAGTAATATATATATATATATATATATATAGCACTTTAAATGTTAAAACATGAGGGGAAATTCCCATAGCTAATACACACTGGCATGTTGGGCCATGGTCTTGGGCTTATGTGAGTGAAGTCTTGCCAGCAATAAAACATAGCTACAGAAGCCCACCAGTGTCTGAACTGAATGTCTTCATGGGAAGTTCTCAGCATGTTTAGGCGCCTCTTAGAGACCAGGGTGAGCAGGACAGTAGCCAAGCACCAAGAATAAAGCCCTTCACTGGCAACCACTCAGGGCCGGAGTGGGGCCACTTTTCAGCCTGGGAGTTTCAGGCCCAAGACCGGCCCCTTTCTTTGTATACCAAACAGGGCCGGATGCAGCCTGCTTTGACTGGGGGTGCAGTGAACTTTTCTGGGGGGTATCATGATTACAGAAAGGGATCGTATTTTTTATATTGATAACATTTTTGAGACTGCTTAACGATCTGAGTGTTAATCAGGCACGGAGCCAGACGTTGTAAACATTCGGTGCTTAACCCTAGGACGTATGGGTTTGATGTGATGCAAGATAGGGACTTCCACACTTCATGCGAGCGCGCATAGCCCGCGAGCGAACATTTTTGGCCATTAATTGAGCGAAAAATAGTTTTTTGAGCTTTATGTAAAATAAACATAGCCGTTTTTCAATTGGTAAAAACTTGTCTAGTGATGCTATCACTCCGGCCCTGCTCCCATCCATCCTCCCTGGACACTGACGCGTATATACGGTAGGGCCAACCGGCCCAGCTATCCGTAGCCTATCTGAGAAAACGTTTTGGAAAAGACGGGCTATGGACCCAACCAACTGTATTTGGGAGGGGAGAACTCCCTAACATGGTACAACCCATGCAGAGGCTGAGGTGTCAGAATGCGGAACGTCTGTAGCCTACTTTAAGAGAAGATAGACTAACGTGACAATGTCAACAACAAAAAATCCTCGACCGGCCCAAAAGTGAGGTCTGGACTGGACGTTATCAATCCAGGGAGGGGGTGAGGAGGGGGACATGAGGGAGGGGGGAGGGTGAGGAGGGAAGCTAACCAAGCTACAAGACACTTCATTAGGTCTCAATTTGACAGATTATATGTAATTTAGTTCTCTCACCATAGTAGCAGGGAAGCCATGGTTGTCAGACAGGTGTAATGAAAACACGGGTTGTAACACAGGAAGACATGCTGTTCTTCACCCCTGAGGCTCCTGGATAAGGTGGCGCTACACAGTGCTGGAAACACTTATCCCAACAGCTGTCAGACTCATAGACTGCTGTAATTCCAGCAGTGGCAGTTGGAGCAATATGAGGCTCTGGCTTGGTTCCTCTGATCCAGCCTGTTGAACCTTCTTTGATCCACAGGGTTTCAGGTGTTTACCTGCAAATGACTAACAAAGGAGATTCAGCTCTTCAGCTCCACATCTCTTTCGGCCGTCTTAGAATATAAAGGAGTATAGAAAGACTCATGATGAAAAAATTTCTTTGTTTGGCAAAGCTTCAAAGAATCCACAGTTGGAAGCTATTTGCCACTGTTTGTAAGGGTTTAACTTTAAGAGGGCAGGGTGACTGTTTCACGTCTCATTATTTGTTTGCCAGAAGAAACAACACAGGCTCAAAAAACTCAGTGAAGTTGCTGAACCACGCTGCTCCCAGACCACGCTGCTCCCAGACCACGCTGCTCCCAGACCACCACGCTGCTCCCAGACCACGCTGCTCCCAGACCACGCTGCTCCCAGACCACGCTGCTCCCAGACCACCACGCTGCTCCCAGACCACCACGCTGCTCCCAGACCACGCTGCTCCCAGACCACCACGCTGCTCCCAGACCACGCTGCTCCCAGACCACGCTGCTCCCAGACCACGCTGCTCCCAGACCACCACGCTGCTCCCAGACCACGCTGCTCCCCGACCACCACGCTGCTCCCAGACCACCACGCTGCTCCCAGACCACCACGCTGCTCCCAGACCACCACGCTGCTCCCAGACCACCACGCTGCTCCCAGACCACGCTGCTCCCAGACCACCACGCTGCTCCCAGACCACGCTGCTCCCAGACCACCACGCTGCTCCCAGACCACCACGCTGCTCCCCGACCACCACGCTGCTCCCCGACCACCACGCTGCTCCCAGACCACCACGCTGCTCCCAGACCACCACGCTGCTCCCAGACCACCACGCTGCTCCCAGACCACGCTGCTCCCAGACCACCACGCTGCTCCCAGACCACCACGCTGCTCCCAGACCACCACGCTGCTCCCAGACCACCACGCTGCTCCCAGACCATGGACCACCAGGTGGTCTGTGTGGGGTAGGACCACCAGGTGTGGTCTGTGTGGGGCAGGACCACCAGGTTGTCTGTGTGGGGTAGGACCACCAGGTGTGGTCTGTGTGGGGCAGGACCACCAGGTGGTCTGTGTGGGGTAGGACCACCAGGTGTGGTCTGTGTGGGGTAGGACCACCAGGTGGTCTGTGTGGGGCAGGACCACCAGGTGTGGTCTGTGTGGGGCAGGACCACCAGGTGTGGTCTGTGTGGGGCAGGACCACCAGGTGGTCTGTGTGGGGCAGGACCACCAGGTGTGGTCTGTGTGGGGTAGGACCACCAGGTGTGGTCTGTGTGGGGTAGGACCACCAGGTGGTCTGTGTGGGGTAGGACCACCAGGTGGTGTGCCTGCCTGCCTGCCTGACTGCCTGTCTCACACAGAGAACCTCTTCAATAGAAACAAAAATAACAAGTACCTGAGCTGTTAAATTAATGTTTTATGTAATATGTCATTAGGAAACGTATTGTTTACTTATACAATAGATGGGAAAATGATTAGGCCAATTAAAATGTTCTGAATTTTTATAATATAAATTCTAGTACCGCAACAATAGTATGCAATACATTGATTCAGTGACGGTAATTGTGAACTAGCGACATATTACATATTTGTCCCGCATGGGGGCGCCATTTACCTGTCTTGCTGTGAAGCTACTCAAGCTGATGTGATTTGCTTGGAAACAGGAACTGCCCCAACGAATTATCCAGTCTTTACTACATAAAAAAAAAAGTTTTCTACTGCCATGGATGCCATAAAGTCATGACAATGTACTCAATCTAACATATTTAGGTATAAGTGGCTTTACATTTCTGACTGACTCATTACATGCACATGGGGCATGCTCTGCGCGTGGAAGTACCTCGGTTCCAGTGCTCGTACTCTCCACAGTGACCTCATGCTGTGAGGAGGAGGAGCCGCGGCGTCTCCTACCTTTGGTCCATCAAGGGATTCATGTGGAGATAAGCCGTAAGAAAACTTTTTCGACTGGGATATTGATGACTGTTACCAGGTAATTGTTTTTTTTACTATAAAGTTCAACGCAGGCTTGTTCATATACATATTTTCTTACCTTGTAAATGTCTATGCACTTGCCGGGTTTAAAGAGACAGTGAAGACTTAAGTCTTGATTTCGGCAATGAGACGCAAGCTAGCCCGCAAAAATACGTTAGGACATGCCTTTCAGAAGGGAGGGACAGCGACCTAACGAGATTTATAATGTTTGTAATAAATGAAATTATTTTAGAAAGCCGAGCACAAGGGTTCATATATATTTTCAATATTGTTAAACAGTGGGATTAATATTATTGAGTATTCTTTCCAAACGTAGTCTTGACATCTCGAGGTAATATCATCGTTTCCAGGGACAAACTTTTAGCCTCCACGGGCTTTTGTTGGTCTTTGACGCCATATGCTTTACAAACTTCAGTGCCTTGTTATCATTTCATCCAGACAGCCTTCTGTGATGAGAAAACTGGCCTCATTTGATCTTTCCTGGATAATCACTCACAGGGGAGTAACGTTATATTGAAATGCAGTATGATAAACACACCACAGTTCAATTTAATTGATTTATAGCAACGGTTTGTTCCTTTCTATATTTTTTATAACATCGGAAGTTTAAGAACGGATTAACTCGCTCGCTGGTAGTGGGTGACATCAAGGATCGAGGTTTGGGAGCGAGTGACATAGCAACCTCCCCGGGTGACAGCCTGCCCCCTAACAGGGAAAAGGGATGTTATTACCCACCATTTAAGATGTGGTCCTGTTTGATGCTTGGGTTCCTATATTTTTAGATTAGTTGCGGTGGTTTTGAAATCAGGACCCAAACCAGCTGGAGGCTAGGAATCTTTGTTAGCCCACATAAAAGTTGGACCGTTTACGGAAGGTTATTTTCCAGCGTGGTCTTGTAGAAGGAGTCTATGTAGGAATCAGGTGCTCGGCAAGAGCTCCTGATGCTGAAATGTCACACTGTTTTGATCAAAAGGTTCCTCACGAAATTGGTGATCCTGGCGCTAAATGTCATCTGTGAACTGTGCTGCAGCCCATACTATACCTTTACAGAACTGTCAGCAGCGAAGCTGCCTGCAAAATAACTTTTTTGATGTTGAAATCGATTTATACAATTATGGGGGACAAAGCTATGTCTGGTCAGTTGAAAGACACTGTGGTAGTGTTCATCCAGACAAAATAACACGTTTACACACATTCAGTTCAGCAATGACCAGAGTAGCCTAGTCCTAATACTATAACCTGGCAACAATACGTAAAATTACAGCCTACACCATTGCAAGACACTGAAAATGATGTCCGTGAGCTGGGTGTTTATTTGTAGTGATTGAAATGCCGACAGGGTGTCCAGGCAGAGTCTGGTTCCCACGAGGCTTCAGGCCAGTTGGACAGTAACAGGTGCTGGCACCAGACGCCCACTGCTGCTCTGGAGGTCAGAGACAGGGAGCGTTCCTGAGAGCAGGACTGCTGCTCTGGAGGTCAGAGACGGGGAGCGTTCCTGAGAGCAGGGCCCTGGAGGCCTGTGCTGCCCGCACTGGGCCCACACTATGTAGAGGCACAGCAAGGTAGCACACAGATAGGCCTATTACATGTCCACCAACAGGAAGGGCTTAGCTGAGCTAAGAGCCATTGTTATCTGACATTTACTGGGCAGGGTCGGGTTTGTGTACAAAAACAGGGAAGTGGTGTAGGTTGTCAAGGCCTCACTTGATTGGTTGGTGTGGTAGCTGGGAAAACCTGATGGATTCCCACAGCAGTTCAAAGTATGAGCTTAACAAGCAATGGGATTGATGCCAGCATCAAGAAATGTCAAGAAACATCAATCCACACCCTCCACATGCCTGGAGGCGATGGTGTTTGTTTCAAACAGTTAATTGCTAGTGTCCAAGCACACGTTGTGAAGCCTCAGTCGCTGCTCTGTTGAAGGGCCTGTTTGAGAAGGAGGACCTGTACATCATGCTCTGGACGTTTTTATGTGTCATGGTTGTTGGAGTGGTTTGAGGGGCCTGTTGTGAAATGATGCTCTAATAAATTGGCCCCTGGGCACTTTGCAGCTGAAACAAAGCAGGGTCTTGTTTGCCATGCTGTGCGTCATTACAACCACAACCACATCACTCAGCTGGCGAGCTCCTCAGGCCTCATGGGTCAACACTGAAGCGGTCTCCAATTAGAAAAGAAAGTATGAATTCTTCGTATGTAGTCTTCAAGTCTTGGTAATTGGCTTTCTTTAGGCCGGATTGTTGCATAACTGGAGGGTTTGTCACCAAAAAAGAAAATAATATGTTAACAGCGTAAGGCTATCGTTTCATGTTACCTGTGAAGTGCTGATTTCTGAAGTTGCCAACAGCCAGTATCATACATGGAGATATTAGCCTTCATTAACCAATCTCCTATCCATCCTGTAAGAAATGTTGCATTGTGTAATTGCATTAGTAACAGTTTCTCAAGGGTTCAAGGCAGTTTATGTATTGAATTGTTTTTTTAACTATTTTAACCCCACCACTTAATTGTGTTGCTTCCCCCCTGGCTATCAATTAAAATGTAACAGAATTACAGGCATACATATTGGGTTTGAGGCCTGGTGTCTGAGCACCAAGGAGAGACGTTCTGAGAGAGATCGTGGAAAAACAAGGCAGACCAGCCACGGTACCACCCTGTGAAATTCAGACTGACCTCATTAGCTCCTCTGAGAAAACAGCCTACAGTTGAAAACCGCAATTACTTTGGCCTGACAAAAAAAAGAAGTTTTACGATTCCATGCTTTAATGAACACGTTCAGCTCAATGAGGCATTCCGCTATCTGAACTGACATGCTAATAATTCATTTATGAAAGAATCCACATGAAACTTCTCTCAATGGGCTGAGGCATGATATCCAAGCCTCTGTAAGCAAGCAATCAAGTGCGGTTGGGTGTGTATTTGAGCGTGTGTGTGTGTGTGTGAGAGTGCACGCCCACTTGCACGTGTGGATTTAAACTACCTCTTTGTGAAACAGCTGTTATTGATTAACGTTTCTGGTGTCCTGTCAGGACCGTGGAGCTAGGGGGTCTAGTGTCCTGTCAGGACCGTGGAGCTAGGGGGTCTGGTGTCCTGTCAGGACCGTGGAGCTAGGGGGTCTAGTGTCCTGTCAGGACCGTGGAGCTAGGGGGTCTGGTGTCCTGTCAGGACCGTGGAGCTAGGGGGTCTGGTGTCCTGTCAGGACCGTGGAGCTAGGGGGTCTGGTGTCCTGTCAGGACCGTGGAGCTAGGGGGTCTGGTGTCCTGTCAGGACCGTGGAGCTAGGGGGTCTGGTGTCCTGTCAGGACCGTGGAGCTAGGGGGTCTGGTGTCCTGTCAGGACCGTGGTCTTTGAGGGAAACACTCAAGGTAAAGACTGGTCTCCTGTGACGTCTACACTTTAAAACCCCGCCACCAAAAATACTTTCATAATGAGGTTCCCAGTGGCATTTGGTTTACATTTCTGACTGACTGAAGACATAACATGCACACGAAGCATGCACTTCATGTGGGAGTTAACTTGGTAAACTGTCCAGTGTCGATCATCATGTAGACTAAAATATTGACCTATTAGGCCATTCAGAAGCAGTTCTCCCTGCCTTGGACTAGCTGCATGAGAGTCTCCTCATACTGCCTCGCCGTGCGGCCGACGGGAGACCAGGCTAATCATGAACCTGTGTTCTGGTGTTGAGAGCTGTCGAGGGCTTATCTCTGACCTGTCTGAGAGGAACACCTGTGGAATGTTTCTCAGACACATATACCTGGAGGGATTTACTTTAGGCGCACAGCTGCTTTAGCCCAGGCCCAGTAGACCCTGGTCCCCATGCTGCCAGAGGCCCAGGCCCAGTAGACCCTGGTCCCCATGCTGCCAGAGGCCCAGGCCCAGTAGACCCTGGTCCCCATGCTGCCAGAGGCCCAGGCCCAGTAGACCCTGGTCCCCATGCTGCCAGAGGCCCAGGTCCAGTAGACCCTGGTCCCCATGCTGCCAGAGGCCCAGGCCCAGTAGACCCTGGTCCCCATGCTGCCAGAGGCCCAGGCCCAGTAGACCCTGGTCCCCATGCTGCCAGAGGCCCAGGCCCAGTAGACCCTGGTCCCCATGCTGCCAGAAGCCCAGGTCCAGTAGACCCTGGTCCCCATGCTGCCAGAGGCCCAGGTCCAGTAGACCCTGGTCCCCATGCTGCCAGAGGCCCAGGCCCAGTAGACCCTGGTCCTCATTTCTTCTGACGCTGTTCCAGAGAAATAGCCTCCTGACCTCAAAAATACTATGAAAGGAACTTTGTGAATGGAGGTAATGTGTGCTCATGGAGAAACCTGTAGACTTTAAACTTGGGCTGTTAATGTTTGACCTTAATCAAACAGCAAGAAGCTTTCTGACATATATCCGGCCATGTAGACAGTTGGCTTGATCTGAGCTGTAGGACATGAACCTCCTATTAAGTTAGATGGCCTGCAAATTACATTACAGCCTACTAACCAATACCATTACTGTTAGGTGGGGCTCCATGTTTCTGCATAATCGTTTGAGTGACTCACTTGCAGTGTGGTCTGATAAATCAGTGTAGTAAATAAATCAAGAGAGAGGGAGGGAGAGAGAGAGAGAGAGAGAGAGGGAGGGAGAGAGAGGGAGGGAGGGAGAGAGAGAGAGAGAGGGAGGGAGGGAGGGAGGGAGGGAGAGAGGGAGGGAGAGAGGGAGAGAGACACGGGGAGAGAGACGGAGAGAGAGACGGAGAGACAGAGAGAGAGACAGAGAGAGAGACAGAGAGAGAGACAGAGAGAGAGACAGAGAGAGAGACAGAGACAGAGAGAGAGACGGAGAGACAGAGAGAGAGACGGAGAGAGATGGAGAGACGGAGAGAGACGGAGAGACGGAGAGAGACGGAGAGACAGAGAGAGAGACGGAGAGAGATGGATAGAGACAGAGAGAGAGGCAGGAAATTATTCCAGTGTGTTTTCCATCTCTAAATGGTGTTGCTGTGTGGGCTCCACTTGATGACCTCACCCGGATGTGATTCTCTTCTTGTTTAGCCATGTTCTTACCGTCAAGTAGAAAGGTCATAAGGACACTCCCTGAACTGCTTACTGGAGCTCTTAAAAGCAGATTTGTCTGTCAGAGATTATCCCAAAGTACTGGAACTCTGAGGCTGTGATGTTGACAGAGGCTATCCCAGGTAAAAGTGAGTGAGGTTTATAAAAGATGGATGAGCAGTGCCTTGTCTGGTAGACCCTCCTGTCGGGCTGAGGCAGTTTCCACAGCCTAGGGTGTGACTGTAAATCCTTGAGTAATGATCGCTTTCTGAAACATGCCTCAACTCTTCAGTGCCCTGGGAGCCTGTGCAGGACTACTCACAATGTTACTCAGAAACTGTTGGGAATGCAAAGTTGTTATAGAGGTGGGGTGTATAGTCCCAAACGCTGACAGACTAGCGCTATGGAGACGGCTAGCTGTCTGAATGACACTGGGTAGGCTACACACTAACACCAGTGGGATAATACATCAGACTCATCTGTTTAATTTTGAGCTAAGCTATGTGGAATGTCTACTAGGATGATGTAGATCAGTTTTTGTTGCCCATGGTGCGTTTTCCTCCTTGAATCCTTCATGACAATCTTTTCTGCCTGGGAGCTAAACATGGAGCCACATTAAGAGAGGGGGCCTGACAGTTTCCCATGGTTTTGCATAACTGACTAGAGTTTATGAGAACTGTGCTCCAGGTGTATATCTCAGGTGAACCTCCCTAGCAGGTTGTACAACAGGGCTCTTCAGCCCTGTTTCTGGAGAGATGCGTTCCTGAGGTTTGTGCTCCAACCCCAGTTGTACCTAACCCGATTCAAAACATCAACCAGCTAGGCCTTAGAAACAGGTGACGTAGTGTTGGAGTTGAAACCTTCTGGAAGATAGCCTGCACAGATTAGTATTGTTGTGACTGTGTATGTCTGACTATCTTGTCTAACTAACTGTTTTCATGCATGTTGACACTCAGTCATGTTGGATAAAAAAAAATAATAATAATAATAGTTTTGAAAGATTGTTGACATGAGGAAAGGTGAAGCTAACAAGCTCCGTTTGATAAATGTGCTACGTTTTCACTAACAACATATTTGTGCAATCCATCCAGTTCTCTCTTTGAGAAGTTCAAAGTTAATACTTTGGGTGTACTGTTATGATAACAAAGGGTATAGTATTATTCCAGTTGAGCATTTAGACCCTTTAGGAAACAGAAAAGAGAACCAGCAGTTAACTGTTAACAGTTAAGTGCTCTAACAAGTTAATCATCACCACTGTTGGTAGAACAACTGTCAATGTTTAGTTAGCCTACCTCGTGGCTATAATATATCATATTGTAACATAAAGTATAGCCTACGTAGCTCAGAGAAAGGTAAACTGGTTTAATCTGACACCTCAGCCAGCCAGCCGCACCTTCCCTCCCCCTAATAGTGAGTGGACCATGGTCTTTATATTTTCCGTGGTGTGGAGGGATGGATGTGAATCCTACTGGCAGAACAGGTAGAATGTGTTTACAGGTAGCAATCTTCTCTCAATAGATTTGAGAAATGGAGAACTTCCCTTTTTTTTCTTCTTACAGAGGACTTCTCTGATCCTAAATGGATTAACGCTCTGGGTGTGTGGAAGGTCAAAACCACCAGTGAAAGTCTGTGTCACTATGACAACTCTGGAAGTTTGAGAGGATTAAATCATGTACAACCCCTGGTGGTGGAGGGGTGGGATAGTAGTGCAGGGGTGGGGTAGAGGTGGAGGGCTGTGGGGTAGAGGTGGAGGGCTGTGGGGTACTGGTGGAGGGCTGTGGGGTAGAGGTGGAGGGCTGTGGGGTAGTGCTGCAGGGGTGGGGTAGTGGCGGGGGGTGGGGTAGAGGTGGAGGACTGTGGGGTAGTGGTGGAGGGCTGTGGGGTAGTGGTGGAGGGCTGTGGGGTAGTAGTGCAGGGGTGGGGTAGTGGTGCAGGGCTGGGGTAGTGGTGCAGGGCTGTTGGGTAGTGGTGGAGAGCTGTGGGGTAGTGGTGGAGGGGTGGGGTAGTGGTGGAGGGCTGTGGGGTAGTGGTGGAGGGCTGTGGGGTAGTGGTGGAGGGGTGGGGTAGTGGTGGAGGACTGTGGGGTACTGGTGGAGGGCTGTGGGGTAGTGGTGGAGGGCTGTGGGGTAGTGGTGGAGGACTGTGGGGTACTGGTGGAGGGCTGTGGGGTAGTGGTGGAGGGCTGTGGGGTGGAGGGCTGTGGGGTAGAGGTGGAGGGCTGTGGGGTAGTGGTGGAGGGCTGTGGGGTAGTGGTGGAGGGGTGGGGTAGTGGTGGAGGACTGTGGGGTACTGGTGGAGGGCTGTGGGGTAGTGGTGGAGGGCTGTGGGGTAGTGGTGGAGGACTGTGGGGTACTGGTGGAGGGCTGTGGGGTAGTGGTGGAGGGCTGTGGGGTGGAGGGGTGGGGTAGTGGTGGAGGACTGTGGGGTAGTGGTGGAGGGCTGTGGGGTAGAGGTGGAGGGCTGTGGGGTAGTGGTGGAGGGCTGTGGGGTAGAGGTGGAGGGCTGTGGGGTAGAGGTGGAGGGCTGTGGGGTAGTGGTGGAGGGCTGTGGGGTAGTGGTGGAGGGCTGTGGGGTAGAGGTGGAGGGGTGGGGTAGTGGTGGAGGGCTGTGGGGTAGAGGTGGAGGGGTGGGGTAGTGGTGGAGGACTGTGGGGTAGTGGTGGAGGACTGTGGGGTAGTGGTGGAGGACTGTGGGGTAGTGGTGGAGGGGTGGGGTAGTGGTGGAGGGCTGTGGGGTAGAGGTGGAGGGGTGGGGTAGTGGTGGAGGACTGTGGGGTAGTGGTGGAGGACTGTGGGGTAGTGGTGGAGGACTGTGGGGTAGTGGTGGAGGGCTGTGGGGTAGTGGTGGTAGCCAGAGGATGTGCTAGTAGGAAAGCAGAGCCTGCAGCTCAGAGGAAGCCGTTCATCCAGGCTGCTGAAAGCTCTCTCTCCATTGTTTGCTGTCTGACGGAGGACAAAGCAGCGCGCTGGTCTCCAGCAGGCCTGTGTATGAGCCTGGCCTGAGGCCACCAGAAAACAATCCTGCTTCCCCTATAAACACTCTTATAGAGCTCTGTCTGCCACGCCTGCAGAGGAGCAGAGCCATGGCCCCATTAAGCACATGCCACCTTTCGCATTGTGCAAGGTGAGACTCTATTCTTCTGTCAACCTGTGTTGGGCTGAACTCTATCCAGACAGAGGGACCTGTGGGAAAGCAGGGCTACCTGCTGATAACCCCTCAGGTTTCCAATTTTTCTAGGCTGAAAAGAAACTCTGTCATAGGTCATAGTACCACACGCTGGAGTAATCTCTTTATTATTGTTAGCCGAAGCTGCACCAGGTAAAAGCTGCTTGAGGTGTGATGGCAGTGACACAGACCAGGTGGAGATAGATAGTAGCAGCTTAAGAAGTCCCACAGTGGATCAATACATAAAGGTTAGCATACTTAAAGGTTAGAAATGCGGGGGAAGTAGCAGAATGCCTTGAACCAAGAGCCCCCTCTTTCTCACTCTCTCTTTTACTCCTTTTCACTGTGACTCTCTGTCTCTGTTAACGCTCTCTCTCTCTCTCTCTCTCTCTCTCTCTCTCTCTCTCTCTCTCTCTCTCTCTCTCTCTCTCTCTCTCTCTCTCTCTCTCTCTCTGTCTCTCTGTCTCTCTGTCTCTCTCTCTCTCTCTCTCTCTCTCTCTCATGTGTTTCTGTCAGACGTCAGGACTGTGGGAGTGCTGCTAGCTGTTCTCAGTATGTGAATACTGAGTGTGTGTTCTCTCTTCCTGTAGTCAGTGTCTTATGCCCACAAAGCCCGTTCAGCCACGTTGGTTCTTTGGCAGTTCTGCTGGAGGTTTGCTATAGAGAGGCCCTTTAAGCTGGAGGTTTGCTATAGAGAGGCCCTTTAAGGGGCCCTGCTTCTAGAAGATAATACCCCAACTTCATTACTGCGGCTTAGAGAGACTACCTTATCGAGCTATGTGGTCATACTGAGATGGGCTGTTAGAGGTAGGCTGTGTGCTTAGACTGAGATGGGCTTGGTTGAACTAGTGGATGGGGGGGGAAAGAGATTTGAACCTCATGACCCCAAAAGAGATTTCCTTACAGAGGTTACTGTTCTCCCCCTACTAAATTTCATGGCTTTTTGATGTTGATTTTGTGACCGTTTGAGAGTGTCACATTGGTTTCATGAGGCCAGATCAGAGATGGCTCTGGGCCAGATGTCTGACCAGGCTGTCGGTCCTCACGGAACATCTGCTCACTTCAGAAAGCTCCTCTGCAGGGCTTCCTGTCTCATTAAAGGTGCAGATGTACGGAGCAGAGGTGGGGGTAGGGGGCCCCCCCTGGTCTGGGGCAGAGGCGGGGGTAGGGGGCCCCCCTGGTCTGGGGCAGAGGCGGGGGTAGGGGGCCCCCCTGGTCTGGGGCAGAGGCGGGGGTAGGGGGCCCCCCTGGTCTGGGGCAGAGGCGGGGGTAGGGGGGCCCCCCTGGTCTGGGGCAGAGGCGGGGGTAGGGGACCCCCCCTGGTCTGGGGCAGAGGCGGGGGTAGGGGGCCTACCTGGAGCCCACCTGGCCCTGAGCTGGGCATCAGGACAGCACAGGGAGCGTCATGCTCTGCCTCAGAACAGCTTCTCCTTTAGCTTTCAGAGTCGGGGTGGTTGGAAACGGAGGTGGTCCAGTAAGTGGATCGGAGTCAGCTATGAGGTCTCCCATTCTGAGTGACAGGATGTCGTCATCATGACATGATGATTCCATTCTGATCTGGGTGGATCTTCTCTGTTTACTTCATGATTCACGTCTGTAGCATAAGCATCTGTGTTTCCTGGCTTTGTTACAAATAAAACCGTTGATTCATATACTGTACTTTTTACCATCTCAACCGGTAACCCCCCCTCCGTGGTTACTTCAAATTAAGCTACCAAACTGGCAATGTGTTCTAATCTTATCTTAAAAACATCAAGACCTTTTCTGCCTTGGGAACTAGATCGATTTATAGCTGTTCTGTCTAGGCTGTGGTCGGGGGAAAGTTGTGACATGTTTTGGATTTGATTCTTCTTGAAGAGGACACTCATTCTCACGGTGTGTTTTTGTTAGAAGAATTGGTCTTTCTGGCTGCTAGAAGGAAGGCTCTTCTCATTTCCTCCAACTCGGCCTGTGTTTATTGTTTCTGAGGGGATGACCCCCCCCCCCACACACACACACACACTCACACACAGCCAGCTACACACCAACACTGTGACCAGCCAGCTACACACCAACACTGTGTCCAGCCAGCTACACACCAACACTGTGACCAGCCAGCTACACACCAACACTGTGTCCAGCCAGCTACACACCAACACTGTGACCAGCCAGCTACACACCAACACTGTGTCCAGCCAGCTACACACCAACACTGTGACCAGCCAGCTACACACCAACACTGTGACCAGCCAGCTACACACCAACACTGTGACCAGCCAGCTACACACTGTGACCAGCCAGCTACACACTGTGACCAGCCAGCTACACACCAACACTGTGACCAGCCAGCTACACACCAACACTGTGACCAGCCAGCTACACACCAACACTGTGACCAGCCAGCTACACACCAACACTGTGACCAGCCAGCTACACACTGTGACCAGCCAGCTACACACTGTGACCAGCCAGCTACACACCAACACTGTGTCCATCCAGACTCACACAGTCACAGTGATTCTGCTCAGGCATCAGTCTGTTAGGCTACAGGCTTGTGTTGTTCAATCACCCTAGCCCAGGTCTTTCTCCTGCTCTGGTAGTCTTGTGTTGTACATTCAGCCTAAATACTAACCCAGTCTATAGTGTTAGGTCCATATACACCCTACCCAAATCTGTATTGTGTACCATGTATATCCTCACATCAACATGTCCCCTATAGTAGAGCTGAATTATGTTCTTGTCCTGCTGTGTCAGAGGGTGATGATGTCACCCGAGCCCATTGTTTGACGCTCAGTGGAGGCATCCGATGTCAGACACCACAAACCAGCTCTGCCTGTTCACCGAGCAGAGACACCTGACCAGCAGCCAGCAGGGTAACGGCTTCATAACGCAGGGTAACAGCTTCATAACGCAGGGTAACAGCTTTATAGCACAGGGTAACAGCTTCATAGCACAGGGTAACAGCTTCATAGCACAGGGTAACAGCTTCATAGCACAGGGTAACAGCATCATAACACAGGGTAACAGCTTCATAACACAGGGTAACAGCTTCATAACGCAGGGTAACAGCTTCATAACGCAGGGTAACAGCTTCTTAACGCAGGGTAACAGCTTCATAGCACAGGGTAACAGCTTCATAGCACAGGGTAACAGCTTCATAACGCAGGCTAACAGCTTCATAACGCAGGGTAACAGCTTCATAACGCAGGGTAACAGCTTCATAACGCAGGGTAACAGCTTCATAACGCAGGGTAACAGCTTCATAACGCAGGGTAACAGCATCATAGCGCAGGGTAACAGCATCATAACGCAGGGTAACAGCATCATAACGCAGGGTAACAGCATCATAACGCAGGGTAACAGCTTCATAACGCAGGGGTAACAGCTTCATAACGCAGGGTAACAGCTTTATAACGCAGGGTAACAGCATCATAACGCAGGGGTAACAGCTTCATAACGCAGGGTAACAGCATCATAACGCAGGGTAACAGCATCATAACGCAGGGTAACAGCATCATAACGCAGGGTAACAGCATCATAACGCAGGGTAACAGCTTCATAACGTAGGGTAACAGCTTCATAACGCAGGGTAACAGCATCATAACGCAGGGTAAATGCTTCATAACGCAGGGGTAACAGCTTCATAACGCAGGGGTAACAGCTTCATAACGCAGGGTAACAGCATCATAACGCAGGGTAACAGCTTAATAACGCAGGGTAACAGCATCATAACGCAGGGTAACAGCATCATAACGCAGGGTAACAGCATCATAACGCAGGGTAACAGCATCATAACGCAGGGTAACAGCTTCATAACGCAGGTTAACAGCTTCATAACGCAGGATAACAGCATCATAACGCAGGGTAAAAGCATCATAACGCAGGGTAACGGCATCATAACGCAGGGTAACGGCTTCATAACGCAGGGTAACGGCATCATAACGCAGGGTAACGGCTTCATAACGCAGGGTAACGGCATCATAAGGCAGGGTAACGGCATCATAAGGCAGGGTAACGGCATCATAACGCAGGGTAACGGCTTCATAACGCAGGGTAACGGCTTCATAACGCAGGGTAACGGCTTCATAACGCAGGGTAACGGCATCATAACGCAGGGTAACAGCATCATAACGCAGGGTAACAGCTTCATTACTAGGGGTGGAACGGTACACTGAAGTCACATACCCCACAACCAGTGATGTGCGTTAATGTCAGTAAGAGGCACTTGAATGAGAAAATGTGTCCAAACTTTTGACTGGTACTGTACATGTTGAAGAATACAGGATCGAAGTGCGCAAGTTTTTTGGGGGGGATTATGCGTAACTTCTACATTTGTCATCGTAACGTCTAAACAAGTGGAATAACACACATATTGCATATATAAATCACAAGAATCAAACAGTAAAAATACATACAAGTTTATTAAATAAAATTATTTAATAAAAATGTTCACGTTTGAATTTTAGCAGGGTAGGCAGTGCCCACCTTGCCTACCCAGACTGCAGGTCACTGCCCACCACTGCTGAACAACACCGACACACAGTGCTTGTCTTATTCTCCACTCTCTCGCCTGTACTACTGTAACTGAATGGGAAACCGAAGTTTTCCCAAACTTGCAATCTTAAAAAGGCCGGCAGGTCCTCATCTCTCGTGGGTCGCCACCACTCGCCATACTTGTCCTTAGTGCTGCTAGCTAGCCTAGCTCTGACTCACGGCGGCGCCAATCAGAGCTTCAGAGCTACAGATTAGATGTCCTTAAAGAACACGAGTATCTAACAGTAGTTCCACATTACATTAATTAATTTGCAGGCAAGTTTTAATTTATTTTTATACCGTGTATTCTCCGTGTAATTTCATGCACCGAACCGTGACGCCCGTACATCATAATGCAGGGTAACAACTTCATAACACAGGGTAACACCAGTGCTCAGGATCTCTGGAGCCCCAGGGTGGCTGTGGCACAGAGGGACCAGTCCCCCCTTCTAATCCCTCTCTTTTGTGCCCTCGTTAGTGGTTGGATCTGCCTGTCTCGTTGGCTGGGGAACTGCAATGCCACGAGTCGACAATTGCTGTAAATTGCAGCTCAGTGCAAAAGGATTTAGAGGAATTTGGGCCAGCACGCTTCCGCAAACGGCACACTTTCACACGCAGCCTCTGGGAAATGGAGTTAGACGTTCATGGTGTCCTGCTGGTACAGTAGCACGCAAAGGGGGTCAGTAACGGGCACAAGCATATTCACAGTGACAGACTGGGTGGGAAGATTGTGGACTCAGTAGTTGAGGCAAGGAACATGACGATTGAGCTGTTGTTTCATGAAACACTGCCTGTAGAATGTAGGCTGTGTTTACTTAACTATGTCATGGAAATGGAATGGGATCTTCTGTTGATAAAGAATGAGTTCCCATAGATGTAGGATGTTGTCTCACTGCTCAGGGACAGTGTCGTCTCTCTGCTCAGGGACAGTGTTGTCTCACTGCTCAGGGACAGTGTTGTCTCTCTGCTCAGGGACAGTGTCGTCTCACTGCTCAGGGACAGTGTTGTCTCTCTGCTCAGGGACAGTGTCGTCTCTCTGCTCAGGGACAGTGTCATCTCACTGCTCAGGGACAGTGTCGTCTCTCTGCTCAGGGACAGTGTCGTCTCACTGCTCAGGGACAGTGTCGTCTCTCTGCTCAGGGACAGTGTCGTCTCACTGCTCAGGGACAGTGTCGTCTCTCTGCTCAGGGACAGTGTCGTCTCTCTGCTCAGGGACAGTGTCGTCTCTCTGCTCAGGGACAGTGTCGTCTCTCTGCTCAGGGACAGTGTCGTCTCTCTGCTCAGGGACAGTGTCGTCTCACTGCTCAGGGACAGTGTTGTCTCACTGCTCATGGACAGTGTCGTCTCTGGTCTGGGCACCGTTTTTGTAATAAATAAGTCACCGGAAATAGTGTGTTTTTGACTGGTCATGTGCAAGATATTTGCTGGGTGGGGATGAGCAGATCATGTACAGCTCAGTGGTAGAGCACACAAATGCATATCAAGCGGTCGCGGGCTCAAATCTTGCCTTTGTACATTTGCTTCAGATAAAAACATTTATGAAGTTATTTTGTGCATGCACTTCTCACCACACTAGATAGATACATCCATTCAAGGTTGTCTTTTTGTGTAGTAGTTTATCTTTTAAAGATCAGTCTGTGTATGTTTGTTTATATGTTATTTAGACCTGTGCATGATAAATAACAGTTAGTTTGATTCAAATGAGAACATCCAATCAGCTGAGGGCACGTCCCCCTCATTATCATAACCGAATCACAGCCCGACATCAAAGCAGCATTCCCAGACAGTCAGGTACAACAGGTCTGCAGAGACATCACTGTGTGCATGAGCAGCAACAAGGAATGGAGGGAGTGAGAGGGAGTGAGACCAGGGAGTGAGACCAGGGGGTGAGACCAGGGGGTGAGACCAGGGGGTGAGACCAGGGAGAGAGACCAGGGAGAGAGACCAGGTTTGTGAGACCAGGTTTGTGAGACCAGGTTTGTGAGACCAGGTTTGTGAGACCAGGGAGAGAGACCAGGTTTGTGAGACCAGGGAGTGAGACCATGTTTGTGAGACCAGGTTTGTGAGAGCAGGGAGAGAGACCAGGTTTGTGAGACCAGGGAGAGAGACCAGGGAGAGAGACCAGGTTTGTGAGACCAGGGAGTGAGACCACGTTTGTGAGACCAGGGAGAGAGACCAGGGAGAGAGACCAGGGAGAGAGACCAGGGAGAGAGACCAGGTTTGTGAGACCAGGTTTGTGAGACCAGGTTTGTGAGACCAGGGAGAGAGACCAGGTTTGTGAGACCAGGGAGTGAGACCATGTTTGTGAGACCAGGTTTGTGAGAGCAGGGAGAGAGACCAGGTTTGTGAGACCAGGGAGAGAGACCAGGGAGAGAGACCAGGTTTGTGAGACCAGGGAGTGAGACCACGTTTGTGAGACCAGGGAGAGAGACCAGGGAGAGAGACCAGGGAGTGAGACCAGGGAGTGAGACCAGGGAGTGAGACCATGAAGTGAGACCAGGAAGTGAGACCAGGGAGAGAGACCAGGGAGAGAGACCAGGGAGTGAGACCAGGGAGTGAGACCAGGGAGTGAGACCAGGGAGTGAGACCAGGTTTGTGAGACCAGGGAGTGAGACCACGTTTGTGAGACCAGGGAGAGAGACCAGGGAGAGAGACCAGGGAGTGAGACCAGGAAGTGAGACCAGGAAGTGAGACCAGGAAGTGAGACCAGGGAGAGAGACCAGGGAGAGAGACCAGGGAGAGAGACAAGGGAGAGAGACAAGGGAGTGAGGCAAGGGATTGAGACCAGGGAGAGAGACCAGGGAGTGAGACCAGGAAGTGAGACCAGGGAGAGCGACCAGGGAGTGAGGCCTCCTTCACAGGAGGCCTGAGTTCTGGCTCTGGGATCTGGGTGTGTGTGTGTGAGCAAGTATGTTTGTGTGTGTGTGAGTACATGTAGAGGTGTGTGCGTGTCTGTGTGTGTGTGAGTGGCTCTGTGATCGTGTGTGTGTGTGTGTGTTGGTCCAAGACGCCCTTATTTGGCCGAGTCTCTGGTTTGTGTCACCGTTGGGAGCAGAGTTCCAGATACAGCGGCCTATATCAGCAAGGCCAGGAGGGCTGTGGAAAAAGAGTTTATTAGGACGAGTCGTACTACTGTGGTAAGGAAACCTGGCCAGGAATAAGAAAACCAGCCTGGTAGTTATAGGCTTATTATCCAGTAAACACACACTTCTGAAACTCAACTCAAAGTAGCCTTTGGCCCAAGTTTCATAGAAACATCTGACCAGAACGCCAAGCGAGGCCTGTTTCCATAGCAGCCTGGTGTGTGACGGAGTCAGGAAAGGCCCAAGTTCAGCTGCCTCGTAGCATCAATTACATGTGGAATGCCAGGAATCCGACAGATTGTTTTCCAGCATAACAAGATAACAGACCTGGTTGGTTCTCTTTAAATATTAGGGCATTCTTTCCACGCCGCCCCTCCTGAGTGACCTGGCGGGCTGGGGGAGCTGTGGGAAAAATCCCAGCCACGTGTCAGGAGACGAGTGGATGAAATGCTGGATGTGTTGTCATCAGCATGTGAAGTTCCTGTTGGTTTGAGCAGCCTGCGTCTCTGGGCCGGTGAGGGGGGGTGGATGTGTTTTGGGTGGGACCCACAGGGAAGGAATCTCGGTTCTGTACTGTTCTAGAATGTTCTGTTCTAGTCTGTTCTGCTCTAGAATGTTCTGTTCTAGTCTGTTCTGCTCTGGTATGTTCTGTTCTAGAATGTTCTTTTCTAGAATGTTCTGTTCTAGTCTGTACTTTTCCTGTCTGTTCTGTTCTAGTCTGTTATAGTATTTACATTTAGTCATTTAGCAGACACTCTTATCCAGAGCGACTTACAGTAAGTACAGGGACATTACCCCGAGGCAAGTAGGGTGAAGTGCCTTGCCCAAGGACACAACGTCATTTGCACGACCGGGAATCAAACCGGCAACCTTCTGATTACTAGCCCGACTCCCTAACCGCTCAGCCACCTGACTCCCTAGTATGCACTGCCTTTGTCCTGGTCTGTGTTTTGGCTTGCCTGTATTGTAAGTGAACTGTCTGTGCTTTTTGCAGGGGGCAGAGTGATCAGGTCCAGCAGTCACACCAGGTCCAGCAGTCACACCAGGTCCAGCAGTCACACCAGGTCCAGCAGTCACACCAGGTCCAGCAGTCACACCAGGTCCAGCAGTCACACCATGTTCAAGGCAGTGCTGAAGAAGAACAGAGACGGAGGGAAGGGCAGCAGGAAGGAGACAGGTATGTGAGACGGGAGTGGCCGCGTCACTCTGACCCTCCGGCTACAACCAGGAAGTCAGGCAGGAAGTCAGGCAGGAAGTCAACAACAGCCAGTCTTGCTTTGTTTCTAAGGAAGACCCAAAGCTGCCCCAGACTGAAGTCTCCTGTGTAATCATGTCTCTCAACAGTTCAGTTCTCCCTTTTCACATATTGTGAAAAGAAAACATTTAAAAAAGAGTTTGTTTAGTGTCTGGGAGGTCCATAGTCTGTTTGGTGTTCTGAAGAGACAGATAATGTTCATTGAGAGAGAGAGACAAAAAGAAAATACCCAGACTCTCGCATGGCCGCTCTGTCTGCAAACATGTGGTCGTCTCAGCCAGCGTGTGGAACAGGCGTGGTTTGAACAAATAAGGTCATGAAAGCAGTGTCCCTGTCTGGGACACTCAGCTGTGGGCTCCTGGGTCTGGGACACTCAGCTGTGGGCTCCTGGGTGAGGAATGAGTTTGTTTCTCTTTGTAACGACACACAAACACAAACTGCACACACGCCCTGTCCTGTATGAGGTCCAGTCATCCAGGCAGGCCCAAGACACCACACATGAAACTCAGAGTGTTAGAAGGTGGGTAAGAGTTGATGAAACGTCTGGATAATATTCTTCAGTAGTTGGATTCTCCGTCCTCATGACTGAAGTGTTGGTGTGACTACAGCTCCCAGCAGCCAGCAGTCCCTGGGTTCTGATCACCAGACCCTCAGGCCTTCTATCTCCACATCGTGCAAATGATAGTGTCTGATGTTGATGTCCCAGGTGCAGGTGCTAGTTAAACAGTGTGTCAGTGGTTCCGTGTCCTCCGACGCTGCGCTGCCCGGAATCACAGTGTCACTTTCTCCTGTCTCAGGATCTCCCTGAGATCAGGCTGGGTCTTGTTTTTAGGTCGACTGAGTGTGAATTTAATTGGAGGTTGAGACGTTAGATATATGCGGTGCTAGGTTGCGGTGCTAGGTTACACCTTCAGACACACAGCGCTCTGTCGCTTTCTTTCTGTTTGTCTCTCACTCTTTCTCTCCCTTTGTCATTCACTCATTTTCTCTGTTTCACCTCTCTCTCTGTATCTCCCTCTCCTCCCACCTTCCATCTCCCTCTCTCCCCCTCTCCCACCTCCCATCTTCTTTTCCACCTTCCCTCTCTCTCTCCCTCTCCCACCTTCCCTCTCTCCTTCTCCACCTTCCCTGTCCCTCTCTCTCTCCCTCTCTCCCTTTCCCACCCTCCCTCTCTCCCTCTCCACCTCCCCTCTCCTTCTCCACCTCCCCTCTCCCACCTTCCCTCTCCCTCTCTCCCTCCCCTCTCCCTCTCTCCCTTCCTCTCCCTCTTCCTCCCTCCCCCGCTCGGCCGACACCTCCTCAGCTCAGCTGTCTATGAGGAATGTAACCGGGGAGTCTCAGTCCGGACACGTGGATGTAGACCTGAGATCTGCTGCAGTCCTCTATGACCCATGACTCCATGAGCCGTCCTCTGGCAGGGCCCCATGTCCTGGTGTCACCAGGGCTACACCTGTGTGTGCTACACCTGTGTATGGTGCTGCAGTTCCCCAGAGTTGTCCAGACCTGTAGGGTGAGTCACTATCCCGGATCACACCGCCTCACTGCTGACGAGGCACAGTGAGTCACCAGAGTAGGATTTACCCAACAGGGAGGGGACGGCTCTGCGGCAGGGGCTGGGGCAGGGGACGGCTCTGCGGCAGGGGCTGGGGCAGAGGCTGGGGCAGGGGCTGGGGCAGGGTCTGGGTCTGGGGCAGAGGCTGGGGCAGAGGCTGGGGCAGAGGCTGGGGCAGAGGCTGGGGCAGGGGCTGGGGCAGGGGACGGCTCTGCGGCAGGGGCTGGGGCAGGGCTGGGGCAGGGGCAGGGCAGGGCAGCATGGTACAACAACAGGACCTATGTTCTTGTTCCAGCCGTTGTCTCAGTTGGACACCATCCATCAATCCCAAACCTTTCTCCCCTGCTGGGGCCATAAACCCAGCCCCTCCCCCGGGCATTCAGTCCTGCCAGAGGAGGGCTGTCCCTGAGGGAGGGGCTGGGTCTCTAGGCAGGTCACCAGTCACCCCCCCCTGGGAAAGAGAGACACAAACCTTCTCCCCACGGGAGACCCCTAAACTCAACTCTGTAAGTGGATGTTAGCCTCAGTTAGTCATTTGTTGACACATTTACATTTAGTCATTTAGCAGACGCTCTTATCCAGAGCGACTTACAGTAAGTACAGGGACATTCTCCCCGAGGCAAGTAGGGTGAAGTGCCTTGCCCAAGGACTCAACGTCATTTTGCACGGCCGGGAATCGAACCAACAAACTTTTGATTAATAGCCCGACTCCCTAACCGCTCAGCCGTTGACTAGACCTCATCATCGCGTATAACAGACAGTTATGATGAACATTGGTGTGTCTCTACTATCTGCTATGTTCATATGTGTTCATATCTGTAGTAATATTCCCCGCAGCCTCCCCCAGACAGAGACAGAATGACTGCTCTGCAAAAGCATCTACTAAAACTGCAGTGCCATATGTAATGGAAATTGGTGGGAGGAAAAGCCTTGATAATTGTACACATGCATGATGAGTCAGCATCTGGTCCCAGCTCTGCTCTGGGCTGGAGAAACAGGGAAACACTCCCTGACCAGCTCTGCTCTGGGCTGGAGACACAGGGAAACACTCCCTGACCAGCTCTGCTCTGGGCTGGAGACAAAGGGAAACACTCCCAGACCAGCTCTGCTCTGGGCTGGAGACGCAGGGAAACACTCCCTGACCAGCTCTGCTCTGGGCTGGAGACACAGGGAAACACTCCCTGACCAGCTCTGCTCTGGGCTGGAGACGCAGGGAAACACTCCCTGACCAGCTCTGCTCTGGGCTGGAGACACAGGGAAACACTCCCAGACCAGCTCTGCTCTGGGCTGGAGACACAGGGAAACACTCCCAGACCAGCTCTGCTCTGGGCTGGAGACACAGGGAAATACTCCCAGACTCAAATCTGACCTGCACAGCCAGGGCCCTCCAAAACACACACACAGAGACCTACACACAGAAACCTACACACACAGACCTACACACACAGACCTACACACAGAGACCTACACACACATGCAGCACACACACACAGACTAACATACTCACTGACACCAACACACACACGTAGACAAACTAACATATGTGCCCACACAACATCACAGACAGAAACACACACACCCCACTCAAACACAGCCCTGGCCCTTCCTGGTCCTTCCTCCACCCTGGACCTGCTCCGCCCTGGTCCCTGCTCCACCCTGGTCCTTCCTCCACCCTGGACCTGCCCCGCCCTGGTCCTTCCTCCACCCTGGACCTGCTCCACCCTGGTCCTTCCTCCACCCTGGACCTGCTCCACCCTGGTCCTTCCTCCACCCTGGACCTGCTCCACCCTGGTCCTTCCTCCACCCTGGACCTGCTCCGCCCTGGTCCTTCCTCCACCCTGGACCTGCTCCACCCTGGTCCTTCCTCCACCCTGGACCTGCTCCACCCTGGTCCTTCCTCCACCTTGGACCTGCTCCGCCCTGGACCTGCTCCGCCCTGGACCTGCTCCTTTAAGCCCTTTTAAGAGCACGTTTTTATGGTCCCGCATTCCGGAAGCAGGCTCCTGGTTAGCGGCGGCCCCTGTGCTTTGATGTTAACACTTTCTTATAAAGTGGGCCAGCAGGCCTCATTGACGTTAATGGATTTGGGCCACAAGGCACAGGGAGCTCGGAGGATTATATCGTTGTTAAATTAAACTAGTCTGGATTAATTGGCGAACCCTTTGAGGATAGAGCTCACTCTGTTTTCATTGGAAGTTCCTCCTGGTAGCCTGCTGGCAGCTCTGAGAAACGGGCTGGGTGGTGTTTGGCTGGGGGGGGGGGAGGAGCGAGAGGGTGGAGAGAGCAGAAATGTTGCCAAGATTGTTCAGTGGCCTCCTGTACTGTGGTGTGGCCAGTGCATCATATCATAACTGTCCCACAAGCCCTGCAGAGAGCACAGCTCAGACAAGCCCTGCAGAGAGCACAGCTCAGACACGCCCTGCAGAGAGCACAGCTCAGACAAGCCCTGCAGAGAGCACAGCTCAGACAAGCCCTGCAGAGAGCACAGCTCAGACAAGCCCTGCAGAGAGCACAGCTCAGACACGCCCTGCAGAGAGCACAGCTCAGACAAGCCCTGCAGAGAGCACAGCTCAGACAAGCCCTGCAGAGAGCACAGCTCAGACACGCCCTGCAGAGAGCACAGCTCAGACAAGCCCTGCAGAGAGCACAGCTCAGACAAGCCCTGCAGAGAGCACAGCTCAGACAAGCCCTGCAGAGAGCACAGCTCAGACAAGCCCTGCAGAGAGCACAGCTCAGACACGCCCTGCAGAGAGCACAGCTCAGACACGCCTTCTGAGCTGTGCCATCCTGACAGGGATGCATCGCTGGAAACGCCTTCCTGAGTGGATAGGTGGAGACGCGGTCGTCCCCAGACTCTGCCATTTCTCAGTGGAGGAGAGACACGAGGACTGGGACGTTCCTGCTGGGTTCTCCCAAAGGTTTACCTCTCTCTCCTCTCTCCTAGCCTGCCTCTCGTCACCACCTCTCAGCTCCCAGCAGGCCCTCTGCCCCCCTCTCTCTGCTGGCTCTGGTCCCAGCTCAGACACCACTTACCTGCCAGAGGAACGTTTCACCCGTGCTTGCAGCAGCCCCCCTCAGCACACTGATCGCAGCCCAGAGAGACGCTGTTGGGATGGCTCTCCAGAGCCTGGTGCCTCCTGCTGCTGGATCAGAGATCAGATATAGGCAGGCTCTCTGTCTTTCTCTCTCTCTGTCCATGGAGGGTACTGAAACCCGTTATTAAACTGGCCCGGGTGGTAAATTATGAAAGAGTAGTATCAGTAAGCTCTGACGCTTGGAAGGGGAGGAGGAGGGCTCAGCAGGGGTCGAGACAGACCTGTCTCAGAGCCCAACAGGCCAGCCCAGCCTCGATGGAGCGGACCCTGGAGTGACCTCCCGTGGAGGAGGAAATCGAGCGAGGATCTGTGTTTCTGTGGGCGGTTAAAACGGTACGGCCCACCACAGCTAAGCTCAGCTCTGCCTAATGTGGGTTCTATGGTTCAGTAATTGGAATGCGCTTTTTGAAGTGTGTGTGATCTCACCCGCACCCCCCCCCCCCCCCTCGCACCCCCCGCCCCCACGCGGCATCCGGACCAGGTGAACACGTGACGGCTGCCCTTTCCTTCAAACACAACCCTCAACAGGGGGGCGGCTTTGCTCTATACACCAAAACCTATTGATATCAACCACATTTAATTGAGGGCCTTATTAAAATTGAATGCATAAATAAATACAACCCAGGAAGAGTGAACTGGAGTGCTGCTCTGGAGGGTAGAGGTCTGATCAGGACAGTGCTGCTCTGGAGGGTAGAGGTCTGATCAGGACAGTGCTGCTCTGGAGGGTAGAGGTCTGATCAGGACAGTGCTGCTCTGGAGGGTAGAGGTCTGATCAGGACAGTGCTGCTCTGGAGGGTAGAGGTCTGATCAGTACAGTGCTGCTCTGGAGGGTAGAGGTCTGATCAGGACAGTGCTGCTCTGGAAGGTAGAGGTCTGATCAGGACAGTGCTGCTCTGGAGGGTAGAGGTCTGATCAGGACAGTGCTGCTCTGGAGGGTAGAGGTCTGATCAGGACAGTGCTGCTCTGGAGGGTAGAGGTCTGATCAGGACAGTGCTGCTCTGGAAGGTAGAGGTCTGATCAGGACAGTGCTGCTCTGGAGGGTAGAGGTCTGATCAGGACAGTGCTGCTCTGGAAGGTAGAGGTCTGATCAGGACAGTGCTGCTCTGGAGGGTAGAGGTCTGATCAGGACAGTGCTGCTCTGGAGGGTAGAGGTCTGATCAGGACAGTGCTGCTCTGGAAGGTAGAGGTCTGATCAGGACAGTGCTGCTCTGGAGGGTAGAGGTCTGATCAGGACAGTGCTGCTCTGGAGGGTAGAGGTCTGATCAGGACAGTGCTGCTCTGGAGGGTAGAGGTCTGATCAGGACAGTGCTGCTCTGGAGGGTAGAGGTCTGATCAGGACAGTGCTGCTCTGGAAGGTAGAGGTCTGATCAGGACAGTGCTGCTCTGGAAGGTAGAGGTCTGATCAGGACAGTGCTGCTCTGGAGGGTAGAGGTCTGATCAGGACAGTGCTGCTCTGGAAGGTAGAGGTCTGATCAGGACAGTGCTGCTCTGGAGGGTAGAGGTCAGATCAGGACAGTGCTGCTCTGGAAGGTAGAGGTCTGATCAGGACAGTGCTGCTCTGGAAGGTAGAGGTCTGATCAGGACAGTGCTGCTCTGGAAGGTAGAGGTCTGATCAGGACAGTGCTGCTCTGGAGGGTAGAGGTCTGATCAGGACAGTGCTGCTCTGGAGGGTAGAGGTCTGATCAGGACAGTGCTGCTCTGGAAGGTAGAGGTCTGATCAGGACAGTGCTGCTCTGGAAGGTAGAGGTCTGATCAGGACAGTGCTGCTCTGGAGGGTAGAGGTCTGATCAGGACAGTGCTGCTCTGGAAGGTAGAGGTCTGATCGGGGTTTAAAACGAGTTTGATTATCCACAACCTAATTTAGCTCCCAGGAAGAGATTAAACGAAGGTTTTGCACTTCTGTGGAACACTATTGATTCATGTGTCTGCATTGTGTGTGTGTGTGTGTGTGTGTGTGTGTGTGAAAGAATGTGTGTAAGAGAGTGTGTATGTGGGAGTGTGTGTGTCTGTAAGGGAGATGGTACACACTGTCTCAGCAGTGTTAGTTGGTGTCGGAGCTGCGGAGGTTATTTAGTCAGAAAACACAGAAGCTCCCAGCCTGCACACACCAACCTTGAGTCCAGACTAGGGCTGGGCGATATATAAAAAAAAAATGATATCTCGATATTGTCAAAGGTTTTATGATATTCGATATATATGTCGATATGTTTGCATTTGCATTTAAATAATAAAAAAACATGATTTTCTTTTGCCTCCATTAGAAAACAACAAAAACAATTTAGATAGAACAGCTATTGTTACAAAATACAAAATTTGTATTGCAAATTTAAGCAGTTGCCATAACATGGTACTTTTAACTTGACAAAATGGACTTCACATGGAATAATTAATGCAGAGGTCCTTATGTGACAGGACAAAAAGAGAGCAAAAGAGAGTGACTGCACCTGCAATTTTCAGGTTGTGCACATGCTCACAAAGAGCATGTGCACAAACGGTGTCTGTGTGTGTGTGTGTGTCTGTGTGTGTGTGTAGAGCAGAGGAGCCATATTCACGATATTTTCATATTTTACATTTAAAAATTATTGCGATATTATCGCTAATATTCGATATATCGCCCAGCCCTAGTCCAGACCAGCCTGCACACACCAACCTTCAGTCCAGACCAGCCTGCACACACCAACATTCAGTCCAGACCCGCCTGCACACACCAACATTCAGTCCAGACCAGCCTGCACACACCAACATTCAGTCCAGACCAGCCTGCACACACCAACATTCAGTCCAGACCCGCCTGCACACACCAACATTCAGTCCAGACCAGCCTGCACACACCAACATTCAGTCCAGACCAGCCTGCACACACCAACCGTCAGACCTCTGTCCAGACCAGCGCAGGTTACACAGAAAATGGTGGTTTGTTTCATTCTGAACAGACAGTTAAGAGAAACTGCAACTGCTCTCACTTTTCATGTTTTCCTCCTGCTGACTGTAGGGGCAACTGCAGAAACATCCTCATGCACATGCTTAGAATGTCTGGCTCTTTATTGATTTAAGCCATCAGGGTTATTTTTGGTTCAACTTAATGTGGGAGTTAAAATAATAGGTCAGCTACAACCCATTTTGTGAAATAACCTTTGGCTTTTAAATGTTTATTGAGCTAGACAGTGTACAGTATTGATTAGCCTTGTTAAGCCTGATCATGCAGAGCAGATATTAGAATCTGTGCTGCTAGTGCTGTAGTGTCCGTCTGAAGCTGTGTTGGAGAAGAGACAGAGCTGAAACAGTCCTCCACACCAAACTCATCAGTAATGAGTGTATTCATCCTCTTCTCATTAGTCAATCCCACTTCTGTTTGTCAGCGGCTTGCAGGCCCTGGCAGGAAGTGTCATTCTTCCAGACCCCTGGGTTAATGAAGTGTGTGATGCTAGCAGCATGTGTGTCCTGTTTCCTGTGGCGAGGCAGAGCTGTGTGTGGGGCAGGGCTGCTGTGTTTGGGGCAGGGCTGCTGTGTGAGGGGCAGGGCTGCTGTGTGTGGGGCAGGGCTGCTGTGTGTGGGGCAGGGCTGCAGTGTGTGGGGCAGGGCTGCTGTGTGTGGGGCAGGGCTGCTGTGTTTGGGGCAGGGCTGCTGTGTGTGGGGCAGGGCTGCTGTGTGTGGGGCAGGGCTGCAGTGTGTGGGGCAGGGCTGCAGTGTGTGGGGCAGGGCTGCTGTGTGAGGGGCAGGGCTGCTGTGTGTGGGGCAGGGCTGCAGTGTGTGGGGCAGGGCTGCTGTGTGTGGGGCAGGGCTGCTGTGTGTGGAGCAGGGCTGCTGTGTGTGGAGCAGGGCTGCTGTGTTTGGGGCAGGGCTGCTGTGTTTGGGGCAGGGCTGCTGTGTGTGGGGCAGGGCTGCTGTGTTTGGGGCAGGGCTGCTGTGTGTGGGGCAGGGCTGCTGTGTTTGGGGCAGGGCTGCTGTGTGTGGGGCAGGGCTCTAGATTGAAGGTGGGAGAGCAGTCAATAGGACCACACAGTCTGGGCAAGGCAACACACACACACACACACATATCTTGTAGGAATGTACCGGTCAGGCCAGACACACACGCACACACCTGCAGCTGGCATAGCAGTCAGACCAGACCGTGCCACAGTGCCACCACCCCCCACACCCCCTGCTCCTCCACCACCCACCCCTGCTCCTCCACCCACCCACCCCTGCTCCTCCACCCCCCACACCCCCTGCTCCTCCACCACGCACCCCTGCTCCTCCACCCACCCACCCCTGCTCCTCCACCCACCCACCCCTGCTCCTCCACAACCCACCCCTGCTCCTCCACCCACCCACCCCTGCTCCTCCACCCCCTACTCCTCCACCCCCCACACCCCCTGCTCCTCCACCCACCCACCCCTGCTCCTCCACCCCCCACACCCCCTGCTCCTCCACCCACCCACCCCTGCTCCTCCACCACCCACCCCTGCTCCTCCACCCCCCACACCCCCTGCTCCTCCACCCCCCACACCCCCTGCTCCTCCACCCACCCACCCCTGCTCCTCCACCCCCCACCCCTACTCCTCCACCCCTCACACCCCCTGCTCCTCCATCCACCCACCCCTACTCTTCCACCACCCACCCCTGCTTCTCCACCCCCCACACCCCCTACTCCTCCACCACCCACCCCTGCTCCTCCACCCACCCCTGCTCCTCCACCCACCCACCCCTACTCTTCCACCACCCACCTCTACTCCTCCACCCCCTACTCCTCCACCACCCACCCCTGCTCCTCCACCCCCCACACCCCCTACTCCTCCACCACCCACCTCTACTCCTCCACCAACCCCTACTCCTTCTCCACCCTCTCCGGTGAGAAAGAGAAAAAATGGAATTTGTCAACAAATCCAGCATAGGTCCCAGACAGCAGGTAATGCTCCGCTTTCATAAAGTAGTCTTAACTGAGACAGACAGATACACATCCTGTTAGCCACAGGAAGTCTGGACCACAGATGGCACTTTCTGAGTCAGCACACACACACACCTATACACAGGGGTACAACCATACTGCATAGTTAACACAGATGACACACACACACACACAGTAAGAGCAAGAAACACCACACTCATGAACAAGACCATTTATCAACCACAGTGAACATTCTCCGTTTCCATAATCAACTCTCTTTGATAATTGTAAACCCTAATCGCTCGGGTTCCAACCATAATGAGTTCCTTTGTGATTAGAGAGGCTTTTCTTTCCCCTAGAACAAAGCTACTTAAGTTAGCTCATGAAACTCAGATAAACTGGGATGGTAGTGCCTTCATTACTCCTGGTCTTCATTTCCTGTGGCTGACAAGCTATAATCTATTAAAGCATAAAAATTAAAAAAAGATATCGTATTTAATTGTGTGATCCAGTTTTTGTATCTTTTTTTATTTTTTATTTTTTTTACTGTTTACTTAGTGCTACCATTGTGCTGTTTCAAGACTTGAATTTGACAGGAGGCAATATTTAGATTATGTTCCACCTGGCCAGACCCTGGCGTGCTCCAGTTGGGTTTGTGTACAGATCCTCTTGTCCAGACAGAGAGGTGGTGTGCTGAGTTGAACTGAGTCACAAAGCAAACCATTGAGTTTATCTACAGACCTGCACCCGTATTAAAGAACCCAGCAGCCAGCGGGCAACAGGGTTCAGGCAGCAGGGCGTAGTCCTAGCCACACACACACACACACACACACACACACACACACACACACACCCTCTCAAACCTCAGGTGTGTCCCGCCAGACCGCCCTGTGTCCCTCTTTCACGGCAGATGAAAAGCAAAACAACGTCAGTTTGGGAAAGCGCTGAACCCGCTCGCTCTAATATAATAGAGAAAATCTCTTTCAGCACACTTAACTTTAACCCTGTGCTCCTACTGCTGGGCAGAGCCATTGGAAAGGCATTACTACTGTACACCCAATAGGGTGTGATAGATCATTTATTGATAAGTGATTAGCCATTAGCCTTTAGCAATCAATATGGTTAACCTAATTCAGATCCAGGGAGGATCTGTTGTCTCAGTGTCCTAAGGCTATTTATTACCAGTAACATGGTCACCGATTTATATCAGATTTTTCTTCATTTTGTTTCTGAAGGCTAGACTGTCAGCCTGTGCACTGACTGAGCAGGTGGTCCAGCTCAGAGACGATGGGAGAGAGGGAGAGGGTGGGGGAGAGAAAAAGGCGATGAATGTGGTCAAAAAGGACTTCCTACTTGATTAGGAAGGTTGCTGCTGCTGTATGTGTGCACTAGCACTCACTTCCTCTACACCGGCTGCAGGTCACTTCCTCTACACCGGCTGCAGGTCACTTCCTCTACACCGGCTGCAGGTCACTTCCTCTACACCGGCTGCAGGTCACTTCCTCTACACCGGCTGCAGGTCACTTCCTCTACACCGGCTGCAGGTCACTTCCTCTACACCGGCTGCAGGTCACTTCCTCTACACCGGCTGCAGGTCACTTCCTCTACACCGGCTGCAGGTCACTTCCTCTACACCGGCTGCAGGTCACTTCCTCTACACCGGCTGCAGGTCACTTCCTCTACACCGGCTGCAGGTCACTTCCTCTACACCGGCTGCAGGTCACTTCCTCTACACCGGCTGCAGGTCACTTCCTCTACACCGGCTGCAGGTCACTTCCTCTACACCGGCTGCAGGTCACTTCCTCTACACCGGCTGCAGGTCACTTCCTCTACACCGGCTGCAGGTCACTTCCTCTACACCGGCTGCAGGTCACTTCCTCTACACCGGCTGCAGGTCACTTCCTCTACACCGGCTGCAGGTCACTTCCTCTACACCGGCTGCAGCAGGTCACTTCCTCTACACCGGCTGCAGGTCACTTCCTCTACACCGGCTGCGGGTTCCCAGAGGCCCGATGGCATGTTTCGGAAGGCCGGTAGTGTCCATGCTGACAGCTCATTGGTGGAGGAGGTTGGCATGTTTTTCTAATTACAGCGTGACCCGACAGGGTCGGCACACTCCTTCCTGTCTGCTATCCCTCTAGCTTCATACCTCACACACACACACACACACACACACACACACACACTGACACACACACACACTGACACACTCACTCACACCTGCAAACACACGCACACACACCTGCAAATACACACTGGGTCCGGTCTGTGTCTTTGGGATCTCCTGTCCCCTCTGTCCCCCTCCCCCACCCCCTGCCCCCTCCTTGTTGCCCCCCCTGCCCTGCCCTGCTCCACTGTGTGCTTGAGAGAGCGGCTCTTTGTGGGCTCGTCTGTAGATGAATGCCCAGACCTCCATGGCTCAGGAGTCCTGGAGAACTGCTGAACTGGTGACCCCAGCTCCTTTGTGAACGGAGTCGCTCTCTCCCGCCTCAAAGGGAGGAGAGAGAGAGCTTTCTGCCCGGAGAAGAGATCAGGGAAGGAGAGGAGAGCAGAGGAGAGGACAGGGAAGGAGAGGAGAGCAGAGGACAGAGGAGAGAAGAGAATAGGGAAGGAGAGCAGATCAGAGCAGAGGAGAGGAGAGGAGAGGAGAGGGAAGGAGAGGAGAGGAGAGGGAAGGAGAGGAGAGAAGAGAAGAGAAGAGGGAAGGAGAGGAGAGGAGAGGGAAGGAGAGGAGAGAAGAGGGGAGGAGAGGAGAAGGAAGGAGAGGAGAGGGAAGGAGAGGAGAGGGAAGGAGAGGGGAGGAGAGGAGAGGAGAGAAGAGAAGAGAAGAGAAGAGGAGAGGAGAGGAGAGGAGAGGAGAGGAGAGGGAAGGAGAGGGAAAGAGTGGAGAGGAGAGCAGAGGAGAGCAGAGGAGAGGACAGGGAAGGAGAGCAGAGGAGAGCAGAGGAGAGGACAGGGAAGGAGAGCAGAGGAGAGCAGAGGACAGGGAAGGAGAGGAGAGGAGAGGAGAGGAGAGGAGAGGAGAGGAGAGGAGAGGAGAGGAGAGGAGAGGAGAGGAGAGGAGAGGAGAGGAGAGGGAAGGAGTGGAGAGCAGAGGAGAGGACAGGAGAGGGAAGGAAAGGAGAGGACAGGGAAGGAGAGGAGAGGACAGGGAAGGAGAGCAGAGGAGAGCAGAGGAGAGCAGAGGAGAGGAGAGGAGAGCAGAGGAGAGGAGAGGGAAGGAGAGGAGAGGAGAGGAAATGAGGGGAGAGGAGAGGAGAGGAAATGAGGGGAGAGGAGGGGAAAGGGGTGGAGAGGAGACTAGAGCAATTAGGAGTGTAAATAAGATCAGAATATAATTGAGCCACTTTCTCTTTTTTATTTTCTTTATTCGTATTTGATCAATTAGGAATCGATCCACATCAATCAACAGATAGTTAATCTTGCTAACGGCTTCTCAGTCCCTCAGCGGGGGTCAACAACAGGTCGAATATTCAAACAGTACACAAAGCACAAAGACCTCCCCCACACACACACTCACACACACACACACACAGACTCACCCCACCACACACACACTCACACACACACACAGACTCACCCCACCACACACACACTCACACACACACACAGACTCACCCCACCACACACACACTCACACACCCTATGTGTGTGTGTGTGTTATTGGTGTGTGTCTGGGTGGATGACCTCCTTTGGAGGGGCGTGGTCTGACACTTCCCATCAACCCCTACTTCTGTTCTCATGACCTCACCTGGCCCGGAGGAGCCCCTGCTTAATGATCCACGATGTCCAATCAGGATCCAAGACCGCTGAGCTGCCATGGCAACAAGGGGGACCACGGCACCTCAAGCGTTGGAAAATTCAAACCCTCAAAGCTCCGCGCCCCCTCCCCAACCTCACCCCCCCACACTCTCAGACAGCAGTTCATTGAAGAATATGTCAGATCCAGAAGGTTATTACTTTGAAGACGTCAGATGAGCAGAGGACGTTCAAGGTTGATGGGGGGGAGGGGTTGGGGGGTGGAGAGAGTGTAGGCAGGCCTGGGTGGGGGGGGGGGGGTTGGGGGGTGGAGAGAGTGTAGGCAGGCCTGGGTGGGGGGGGGGTTGGGGGGTGGAGAGAGTGTAGGCAGGCCTGGGTGGGGGGTGGGGGTTGGGGGTGGAGAGAGTGTAGGCAGGCCTGGGTGGGGGGGGGGAGGGGTTGGGGGGTGGAGAGAGTGTAGGCAGGCCTGGGTGGGGGGGGGGAGGGGTTGGGGGGTGGAGAGAGTGTAGGCAGGCCTGGGTGGTTCACTGCTGTGTCCCCAGCTAAAGTGGTGCCTGAGGTATTGCTTCTCTGAAACACGCAATTATTTATGAAACCCTCAAAGATCAACAACTTCTTTTTTGAAAGTAAGACGTAAAAAGAGATCTAAGCAGGATAGTCGCACCCACTGGGGGTGTATGGATAGGGGGTAGGCATGTCCGGGTGGGGGGGTGGGGTGGAGAGGGGGTAGGCAGATCCGGGGGGGGGGGGGGGGGTGGAGAAGGGGTAGGCATGTCCGGGTGGAGGAGAGGGGGTAGGCAGGTCCGGGTGGGGGAGAGGTGGAGGTGAGGGGGTAGGCAGGTCCGGGGGGGGAGGGGGAGGTGGAGGAGAGGGGGTAGGCAGGTCCGGGGGGGGGAGAGGTGGAGGTGAGGGGGTAGGCAGGTCCGGGGGGGAGGGGGAGGTGGAGGAGAGGGGGTAGGCAGGTCCGGGGGGGAGGGGGAGGTGGAGGAGAGGGGGTAGGCAGGTCCGGGGGGGGGAGAGGTGGAGGAGAGGGGGTAGGCAGGTCCGGGGGGGAGGGGGAGGTGGAGGAGAGGGGGTAGGCTGGTCCGGGGGGGGGAGAGGTGGAGGTGAGGGTGTAGGCAGGTCCGGGGGGGAGGGGGAGGTGGAGGAGAGGGGGGTAGGCAGGTCCGGGGGGGGCAGAGGTGGAGGAGAGGGGGTAGGCAGGTCCGGGGGGGAGGGGGAGGTGGAGGAGAGGGGGTAGGCTGGTCCGGGGGGGGGAGAGGTGGAGGTGAGGGTGTAGGCAGGTCCGGGGGGGAGGGGGAGGTGGAGGAGAGGGGGTAGGCAGGTCCGGGGGGGGCAGAGGTGGAGGAGAGGGGGTAGGCAGGTCCGGGGGGGAGGGGGGAGGTGGAGGAGAGGGGGTAGGCTGGTCCGGGGGGGGGAGAGGTGGAGGTGAGGGGGTAGGCAGGTCCGGGGGGGGAGGGGGAGGTGGAGGAGAGGGGGTAGGCAGGTCCGGGGGGGGGGAGAGGTGGAGGTGAGGGGGTAGGCAGGTCCGGGGGGGGGGGAAGCTTGTCCCCCACAGGAAGATGTGGAGAGGGGGTGTGTGTTGGGTGGTGTGTATTGGGTGTTGTGTGTTGGGTGGTGCAGGCAGGACTCTGTTCAGTCTCAGCGTGATCAATCACAGTTAGATAAACGACTCATCCATCTTCCATGTGTCCCCTGCTGGGCCTGTACACACACACACACTCACACACACTGTACACACACTCACACACACTGTACACGCACACACACTCACACTAGGGATGAAGGATTTCGGAAAATAAGGTAATTGCGAATATTTTGAATAATATTGCAATTGCGGTTTAATATGCTATTATTATATGATTTATTATTCAGAAATATAGATATATACTACTGATCTCCAGTCAGCAACATAACACACAAAGTTCAGAAAAATTAAGGAAAACATATCGCCTGTAGCCTACCTCTTCGAAAATATTTTGGTAAATCAAAGCTAAACGTAGGCTAATAACATTAATTATAACTTAACTAAAGCTAACAACCGTTTTGGGGGAAAACTTGCCCTGTGGGGACCGTTGGAAATATTTAGAACTCACGCATCTAAAGGTTAAATCTTTAAAGAAAAAGAAACACTGTCTGAACATTTCTGATCCAGTCAGTAGCCTAACAGAAACAATGGCACCGTCAGCCATAGTGATCCTACTGTATGTGTATCACCGAGGGGCATCATATATTTCTTGATGAACGCTGTGACTGCTTGAGTAATTTCGTACATGAATATGGATTTAGGCTTTGAAACATTTCGATCAGTGATCCTGTCGGGTGTTATTTGGCTTATTTGACACACTGGTGTTCAGCATTTTAGCTATGCATCGTACATGGCTTTGTGGTGTTTTTTTTAGGGCCGATGTAGGTTGGTGGTGTTGCCCCGTGAGCTAGCAACGTTAGACAGGCCGGTTTTGCACAATACTTGACACTGCACAGCAAGGCAAAATCGGCAAAGTGTCTGTAGTGTCAGGTTCTGTCGAGCCTGAGGCCATCGTACAGGTCAAGGTAAAGTGTAACGTGCAAAGTTGATCCTTCTTCTGCAAACTGCGTTACTCTCGCATGTCACGTGACCAAAGTATAATCGCAGCTTTTGCGATTACAATAGGTGTGTTTGACTTCATGCAGCACCGGCGGCGCCAACAGCCGGCTGCAGCCAGCTGCCTTGAAGTTGAGAATGCCATTGGCTGCTTCAAGTCAGCCGGGCTCAGGGGGCTGCAGGCGATGCCGGCGCTGCATGAAGTCGAACGCATCTAAAATCTTGTTTTGTCACATCGCGATATTATCGCAAATGCAATTAATCGTTCAGCCCTAACTCACACACAAACACACACACACCGGAGATGGGAAGTAACAAAGTACAAATACTTATTTACTGTACTTACGTAGATTTTTCTGGTATCAGTACTTTACTTCACAAATGTTTACTTTCACTCTTTATTTTTTTTACACATCTGTAGTTTCTACCTTTTACATTTTCAAACAGGCTTATTATTTTAGGTTTAATCTGTATTTAGTGGCATGATCAATGTAATTTATTGTTATTGCGTGCCTTTTTTACTTCCTGGCTATTAAGCACAATAAACGTAAGCTAGTTTACAAAGCCTCCATGGAGCAAGGCAGACTTGATGAGGACTCTACGATACTCTCGTACTCTGCTCTAATCTGCTTTACTCTGTTTTAGGCTTCTCTCCTCTACTTTCACTGTGTTTGAAAAAAAAAGTTTAGAAAAAAGTTTTGAAAGTTCTAAACAATATTTTACAGAAAAAGTTGGAAAAAAAGTTTCAAAAGGTTTCAACAATATTTTCGAAAAAGCTTTTGAAAGGTTGAAAAAATATTTTTGACAAAGTTTCTAGTTTTTTCAAAAATCGGTTTGCATCATTGATGAGGACTGAGGGCTCAACTAAACTCGACTGTACTCTATTGTACTCTGCTTTGCTTTACTCTACTCTGTTTTAGACTTCTCTGTTCTCCTCCCCCTACTTTTTACTTAAGTATATGTCAGAGCCCACACTAAACATGAGTATTTGTACTTCTACTTGAGTGAAGGATGTGTGTACTTTTGCAATCTCTGACACACACACACACACACACAGGGCTGCATGTGAGCAAGGTCGGAAGAGGACGTCTGTACTGCTCCTCCTCATGTAAACTCTGTGTGACTACCAGAGGAGACCAGAGAGAGCTGCTCACTAACAGTCCTCTGGAACATGAAGCCTCTGATCCAGCACACTGGGCCATCATCAGACGCCTCAGGCTGAACGAGGAGCCTGAAGGCTGGGCTGGAATGAAAGTACAAGGCCCCCTGTGGCACTCAGAGGACGAACAGATGGACTGATGGTTCGTCTGAGTTTTTCTGTTTTAAACACTGGAGAGTATGTTTCAGTCAGGGGCTCACAGGACTGAGCCTTAAACACACACACACACGCCTACAACTTCTGACCACTGTCACCAGACACTTGAGGACAGGGTAGTACTAAGCCTGTGTGTGTGTGTGTATGTTTGTCTTGTTTCTCGTGTGTGTGTGTGTGTGTGAGGCCCTCCTCCCCCCCCCCCCCCCAGGCATGGGGGTGTGTCAGTGTTTCCAGCCAGGGAGAGCCAGCTGTTCAGATCCTTGTCAGAACACTGCTACTTTCAATATGATATCTCCTCTCTCTCTCTTCCTTTCTTTCTGTTTCCCTCCCCCATTCTCTCTCTGTCTCTGTCTCTCTCTCTCTCTCCTTCTTTGCCCGCTGTCTGTCCCTCTCTCTCTCTCCCTCTGTTTCTCTCCTACTCTGACAGCAGTGGTTCAGGTCTTACTAACACTGGCATCCAGAGACTTATGTTGCCTGGAACCAAACCAGGTTTAGCACCAGGTTATCGTGACATGAAAGCTGCCTGGATTCTTAATTCAGGAAGACTGGGTGTACAGTTCTCTGTCCGTTTTAGAAAGCTGACTTGGCTGCCAGTGTCCTGGTATGATTGTCTCTTACATGATAAACATGAAATGGCGTTAACACTAAAGGCTTTAGGCTGGGCTTTTTCACCTGGCTTGTAAATAGGATTTCCTTCTGCTTTTTCACTCGAATAGATAGGGTAACTCTCTCCTGCAGTCTCTAAACACTGGAACAGGGTAACTCTCCTGCAGTCTCTAAACACTGGAACAGGGTAACTCTCTCCTGCAGTCTCTAAACACTGGAACAGGGTTACTCTCTCCTGCAGTCTCTAAACACTGGAACAGGGTAACTCTCTCCTGCAGTCTCTAAACACTGGAACAGGGTTACTCTCTCCTGCAGTCTCTAAACACTGGAACAGGGTAACTCTCTCCTGCAGTCTCTAAACACTGGAACAGGGTAACTCTCTCCTGCAGTCTCTAAACACTGGAACAGGGTTACTCTCTCCTGCAGTCTCTAAACACTGGAACAGGGTTACTCTCCTGCAGTCTCTAAACACTGGAACAGGGTAACTCTCTCCTGCAGTCTCTAAACACTGGAACAGGGTAACTCTCTCCTGCAGTCTCTAAACACTGGAACAGGGTAACTCTCCTGCAGTCTCTAAACACTGGAACAGGGTTACTCTCTCCTGCAGTCTCTAAACACTGGAACAGGGTAACTCTCTCCTGCAGTCTCTAAACACTGGAACAGGGTAACTCTCTCCTGCAGTCTCTAAACACTGAAACAGGGTAACTCTCTCCTGCAGTCTCTAAACACTGGAACAGGGTAACTCTCTCCTGCAGTCTCTAAACACTGGAACAGGGTAACTCTCTCCTGCAGTCTCTAAACACTGGAACAGGGTTACTCTCTCCTGCAGTCTCTAAACACTGGAACAGGGTAACTCTCTCCTGCAGTCTCTAAACACTGGAACAGGGTTACTCTCTCCTGCAGTCTCTAAACACTGGAACAGGGTAACTCTCTCCTGCAGTCTCTAAACACTGGAACAGGGTTACTCTCTCCTGCAGTCTCTAAACACTGGAACAGGGTTACTCTCTCCTGCAGTCTCTAAACACTGGAACAGGGTAACTCTCTCCTGCAGTGTTCTGGACGGTGACCTTGAGGACAATAAATGTCCTCCGCCACACATCTCATCGTCCACTTGGAAACCCATTTCCTGGTCCTGATGGGGCTGTTACTGTGTCAGCTCTACTGTGTGTGTGTGTGTGTGTGTGTGTGTGTGTGTGTGTTTCAGAGATCAGCCCAACTGATGGAAGGTTATCTCCCTGTGTACGACGGCCATCTCATCAATATTCAAATTCATATCTTCTCACAAGGAGAGATGATGTTTTAATAAAACATCCTGCCATTTGCTTATCTTCTGTGGGGTTGTCACATCATATTATCTGTCCAGCCCCCTCCCCTCTTCCCAGCTGGAGGTAAATAAAGTCTGTGGTGGAGACGTTGTCTGGCTCCAGTATTTTTCCCATACCCGCTTAAATTGAGCATTTATGAAGAGGAATGGGAAATGTCATGGTCTCTGCCTAGTGCTGCTCTCCCCCGCCACACACACACAAACGTACAAACTCTTTCTCTCTCACACACACATACACACACACACACACACACCCACACATACAGTACAAACTCTCTCACACACCCCTCCTCTTGTCTCCGTTCCCTTGGGGATGGTGTTGAAGACATTCCAGAGCCTAGACCCCTGCAGACCTCAACTGGGCATCAGACAGACAGACAGACAGTGTGAGAGAAAAAAATGAGAGCTGTAAAAAGTGAGCGTGAGACGAGAGAAATAAAGAGATGACTAGCGAGGGAGAGCTGAAACAGGGCTGCTAGCGCTGTCTGGCCTGGTCTTCAGCAGCTCTGCTCTGTATGATGATCTGTTCCTGGAGCAGCCCAGCCAGCAGATGGACAGAGCAGAGCTTCTCTGCTGTGTGAGACGTCATGACATGGCAGCAGTACACACATCCTTCACTCAAGTACGAGTACAGATACTCACGTTTAAAAAGAAACTGTGGTAACAGTTGAAGTGCTGACTGTATAGGCTCTGACATACTCTGACTACACTGTTTGGGCTGGGGGCGGGGGGAGGGGGCTGGGGTGGGCGGAGGGGGCTGTGGGTGGAGGGGGCTGGGGGCGGGGGTAGGGGGCTGGGGGTGGAGGGGGCTGGTTGCTGCGCTTGCTGACACCAGTCTGTCTCCTGCTGGTTGAGGCGGCGTTATGTTTTGACTGTTGCCATGGCCACGACTGGCCGACCCAAAGGGATCCAAAAATAAGAGTTAGGGGTAAGAGAGTGGTCTCGTGGGAAAAAACTGTGATTCCGTCAGGAGTTTCTGATTGGCAGTTCCACTCTCGTCCAATAGAAAATATGAGCTACTGAATCAGAGTCCAAACACCCTTGTGAGTTCTGCTTAGTTATGAGCAAAACAGATGTGTCGGAGTGTCAGATGTGTTGGTCGTACACAAATTCACGAGTACTTCATCAAACACGCCATGCTACCCTACCCCTCTGTTTTCAACTCTACTCTTTCTCTCTCTCTCTCCATCTCTCTCTGCTTCCCTCTCTCTGTCTCTTTCTCTCTCTCCATCTCTTTCTGCCTCCCTCTCTCTCTGTCTCTCTCTCTCCCCCCTCTTCACACCCCTCTCTCTCTCTCTCTCTCTCCCCCCACCTCACACCCCTCTCTCTCTCTCTCTGTCTCTCTCCCCCCTCTTCACGCCCCATCTCTCTCTCTCTCCCCCCACCTCACACCCCTCTCTCTCTCTCTCTGTCTCTCTCCCCCCTCTTAACGCCCCATCTCTCTCTCTCTCTCCCCCCACCTCACACCCCTCTCTCTCTCTCTCTCTCTGTCTCTCTCTCCCCCCTCTTCACACCCCTCTCTCTCTCTCTCTCTCTCTCTCTCTCTCTGTCTCTCTCTCCCCCCTCTTCACGCCCCTCTCTCTCTCTCTCCCCCCACCTCACACCCCCCTCTCTCTCTCTCTCTCTCTCTCTCTCTCTCTCTCTCTCTCTCTCTCTCTCTCTCACTCTCTGTGTGTGTGCCGCTTGTGTGTTAACCTTGACAGCCTTTGTGAGACTGTCAGGCTCGTTGTGGAAGTACACAGGGAAGCTGCATTGGCAGTCAGTCTAGCGGGAGAGTTCCTCCCTGGTGGAATGTCCTCTGGGCATGTGGCTTTGTGTGCAGACAACAAGAGGCTGCATTCATTACAGCCTTTCTTCATCCACACTCAGTGGCTCATCACATTAACTGGTGATAAGCTAATAGACGGTTAGTGTGCGCAAAATCTCTCACACACACACACACACACATTCACAAACTCTGTATTCTGCCTGTCCGCAAAGGACTTAGCTGTGGTATGTGAAAATTGTGTGTTAAATCACTTGACAGTCGGTGTTAAATCATAGTGAGAGACAGTGTGAATACAGTTGCTCCCATGTACACTAGACGAGGCCCAGGACACAGGGCCCAGGACACAGGACACAGGGCCCAGGACACAGGACACAGGGCACAGGGCCCAGGACACAGGGCCCAGGACACAGGGCCCAGGACACAGGGCCCAGGACACAGGGCCCAGGACACAGGGCCCAGGACACAGGGCCCAGGACACAGGACACAGGGCCCAGGGCCCAGGACACAGGGCACAGGACACAGGGCCCAGGACACAGGACACAGGGCCCCGGACACAGGGCCCAGGACACAGGGCCCAGGACACAGGGCCCAGGACACAGGGCCCAGGACACAGGGCCCAGGACACAGGGCCCAGGGCCCAGGACACAGGACACAGGGCCCAGGACACAGGGCCCAGGACACAGGGCCCAGGACACAGGGCCCAGGACACAGGGCCCAGGACACAGGGCCCAGGACCCAGGGCCCAGGACACAGGACACAGGCTGCTGTGCTGTACATCTGGGCTGGGCTGTGGAGCAGAGCTGGGTGAGGTGGTGAGGAATGGGGGGAGAGGTGAGGGGGAGCACACAGCCAGAACTCCACCGAATTCTCCGTCGGGGACGTTTATGTGGTGTTGGCTGGTCCCCAGTCTGCCTCAGTTCACAGCTGGAGGTTCCTCTCCCCTCTCAGGTCGCTCCTGTTCTCTGCTGGGTTCCCCTCTCAGGTCGCTCCTGTTCTCTGCTGGGTTCCCCTCTCAGGTCGCTCCTGTTCTCTGCTGGGTTCCCCTCTCAGGTCGCTCCTGTTCTCTGCTGGGTTCCCCTCTCAGGTCGCTCCTGTTCTCTGCTGGGTTCCCCTCTCAGGTCGCTCCTGTTCTCTGCTGGGTTCCCCTCTCAGGTCGCTCCTGTTCTCTGCTGGGTTCCCCTCTCAGGTCGCTCCTGTTCTCTGCTGGGTTCCCCTCTCAGGTCGCTCCTGTTCTCTGCTGGGTTCCCCTCTCAGGTCGCTCCTGTTCTCTGCTGGGTTCCCCTCTCAGGTCACTCCTGTTCTCTGCTGGGTTCCCCTCTCAGGTCACTCCTGTTCTCTGCTGGGTTCCCCTCTCAGGTCACTCATGTTCCCTGCTGGGTTCCCCTCTCAGGTCACTCATGTTCTCTGCTGGGTTCCCCTCTCAGGTCACTCATGTTCTCTGCTGGGTTCCCCTCTCAGGTCACTCCTGTTCTCTGCTGGGTTCCCCTCTCAGGTCATTCCTGTTCTCTGCTGGGTTCCCCTCTCAGGTCACTCCTGTTCTCTGCTGGGTTCCCCTCTCAGGTCATTCCTGTTCTCTGCTGGGTTCCCCTCTCAGGTCACTCCTGTTCTCTGCTGGGTTCCCCTCTCAGGTCACTCCTGTTCTCTGCTGGGTTCCCCTCTCAGGTCACTCCTGTTCTCTGCTGGGTTCCCCTCTCAGGTCACTCATGTTCTCTGCTGGGTTCCCCTCTCAGGTCACTCATGTTCTCTGCTGGGTTCCCCTCTCAGGTCACTCCTGTTCTCTGCTGGGTTCCCCTCTCAGGTCATTCCTGTTCTCTGCTGGGTTCCCCTCTCAGGTCACTCCTGTTCTCTGCTGGGTTCCCCTCTCAGGTCACTCCTGTTCTCTGCTGGGTTCCCCTCTCAGGTCACTCATGTTCTCTGCTGGGTTCCCCTCTCAGGTCACTCATGTTCTCTGCTGGGTTCCCCTCTCAGGTCACTCCTGTTCTCTGCTGGGTTCCCCTCTCAGGTCATTCCTGTTCTCTGCTGGGTTCCCCTCTCAGGTCACTCCTGTTCTCTGCCGGGTTCCCCTCTCAGGTCATTCCTGTTCTCTGCTGGGTTCCCCTCTCAGGTCACTCCTGTTCTCTGCTGGGTTCCCCTCTCAGGTCACTCCTGTTCTCTGCTGGGTTCCCCTCTCAGGTCACTCATGTTCTCTGCTGGGTTCCCCTCTCAGGTCACTCATGTTCTCTGCTGGGTTCCCCTCTCAGGTCACTCCTGTTCTCTGCTCATGTGTGGAGTCAGATGGCTGAGCGGTTAGGGAATCGGCAGTTAGGGAATCGGGCTATTAATCAGAAGGTTACCGGTTCGATTCCAGGACGTGCAAATTACGATGTGTCCTTGGGCAAGGTACTTCACCCTACTTGCCTCGGGGGAATGTCCCTGTACTTACTGTAAGTCGCTCTGGATAAGAGCGTCTGCTAAATGACTAAATGTAAATGTGAATGTGTGGAAATTGCTCCAGCAGCTGCTGTTTCTGAGACTGAGAATGTTCCTGTTCAGACAGCAGTCATGAGGTGAAGGATACCAGTAGATTTGCTCTGCATTAAACAACACTGAATTGAAATCTAGATCTGTACATCGCTTTAAACAAAAGCATCTGCAAAATGGATTCAAATGTAAAAATATGATGTAACTGTTAGTAAAGCCTCTCAACTCTTGTTGTAGGGCTAGGAAGCTATGCCTTTGAGGCCGGGAAAAATCAGGCACCAACCGATTTTCTTATTTATTTTTTTTACCTCGATATTTTAATCAATGTCTTGAAATGTGATCAAGTCTGTTTTATGGGCTGGATATGTCCTCATTGGCCTTGAGCCGTCTTCTTTGAAGAGGCCGGGAGAGTGGGAAGGGGCTGTAATCATTTTTACATCAACCCAGGGCCAGTGCTGTATAATTAGAAAGGGTTGATTTCCTTGACCACAGCTTGGGCTGAAATTGCAGGCCTGGGCTCGTCCAGGACTTGAGGAAAGGCCTCTGAAATAGCTCTGGTTGTTCTCCTTCTCTGTTTTCCACTCCGCCATCCACATCCCGGGTCACATGGTGCAGCAGGCTCCTGCCATCCACATCCTGGGTCACATGGTGCAGCAGGCTCCATACCCCTCCAGCTGGACTGCCAGTGCCGTTCCAGGAGCGTTCTCATGTGGCACCTCTTGTTTTCTAAACCTTCTCCCCCTAATTACAACGTTGTTGCGATCTCCCCATGATGCCTGCAGATGCAGCCCAGCTGCAGGCATCATGCTGTCTGCAGCCCAGCTGCAGGTAGCTGCAGGCAGCTGCAGGCATCATGCTGTCTGCAGCCCAGCTGCAGGTAGCTGCAGGCAGCTGCAGGCATCATGCTGTCTGCAGCCCAGCTGCAGGTAGCTGCAGGCATCATGCTGTCTGCAGCCCAGCTGCAGGTAGCTGCAGGCAGCTGCAGGCATCATGCTGTCTGCAGCCCAGCTGCAGGCAGCTGCAGGCATCTTGCTGTCTGTCCCTCGCTCAGCGCCCAGCGTTCCTGAGGAGAAGGTTTTAAGATCTGCTCTTCAGCGTGGATGCGGGTGTTTAGTTTTACCAGTCAAAAGATACTGTGACAACGGGGATATTGTCATCGTCAAGAGGTCCCACACTTGGGGGGGGGGGGGGGGGACAACTGGCACCAGAAAAGGCTGTTGTGTGTTGCCTGTGTGTAGGAATTTGGAGCGTTTTACGAGTCCAGAGGGCAAACTTCCTGTGGACCTCCTGTGTTTCTGGAGTGGGGGGATGAAAGGTGTCCCCCTCTCCGACAGATCCCAGTGAAACACTAGCCCTCCTCTTTGACGGACATTTCTCAACAGCAGGACTGTGATGTCACGGGGGCTGGGTTATTTGCCCTTGTAACTTTTAGTAGTTTGAGGTTCTGCATTATTGAAAGAAATATGTCTTTTCCCTCCCTCCCTCCCTCCCTCCCTCCCTCCCTCCCTCCCTCCCTCCCTCCCTCCCTCCCTCCCTCCCTCCCTCCCTCACTCACTCACTCACTCACTCACTCACTCTCTTTCTCCCTCTCTCTTTCCCCCTTCCTCCTCCTTACCTCACCCTAGGTGAGAGGAGACTAACCCATGAATGTCCTCAGAGTCGACACACTGACCCAGGCCCCCTTTTCATGGTGTACCCAGGCCTGCTCTGTGCACCATGCACTGTGGCGTCTGATTGGAAGCTGTTTAAAGCTCATCTGGTCGGTCCTCACCATCTCAGACCCTAATGACACACAGCCATAAACATCCACACGTCTTTGAAGCTGTTCCACATGGAAGTCTGATGCTTGTCTTCCTACAGAATCAAAAGGGATATTTTTGGCCGTGGACATGGCAATGTGTTATTTACTGGGTGTTCTAGAATGAGCCTGTCTAGAATGACTCAGTTCTACAATGACCCTGTCTAGAATGACTCAGTTCTACAATGACCGTGTCTAGAATGACTCAGTTCTACAATGACCCTGTCTAGAATGACTCAGTTCTACAATGACCCTGTCTAGAATGACTCAGTTCTAAAATAACCGTCTAGAATGAAAAAATGCTACTGTTCTGGAACGCTGCAGTTCCAGAATGACGCAGTTCTAGAATGAGACTGTTCCAGAAGACCCCTGTTCCAGAACCCTCTATCTGCTTTGCGTGGAACCTGATGGATGTAGGTGGTGATGTGGGCCATCCGCTCCCCCTCAGGCCAGAGCGGCCGAGCGGCCTAGCAGGCGAGCGGGCGGAACACGTCCCACGTGTCTGGAAGCGTCTGGAGGCTGGTGGAGGTGTCTCGGCCCCCCCGCCACTTCCTGTCTGGGGCATTCTTCTCTTAACACAGAACAGCTTTGTGCCCCCCACAGGGAGGGGGGGGGGGGAGGAGAAGGGGGGGGGGGCAGCTCTGCTTCTGATCATCCTCCCCAGGCCTGTTGCATCCAGCTAGCCTCCTTGTTGACTAGAGGAGCTAGCGTAGCACTGGATAATGGCAGCTAGCCTCCTTGTTGACTAGAGGAGCTAGCGTAGCACTGGATAATGGCAGCTAGCCTCCTTGTTGACTAGAGGAGCTAGCGTAGCGCTGGCTAATAGCAGCTAGCCTCCTTGTTGACTAGAGGAGCTAGCGTAGTGCTGGCTAATAGCAGCTAGCCTCCTTGTGACTACAGGAGCTAGCGTAGTGCTGGCTAATAGCAGCTATCCTTCTTGTTGACTACAGGAGCTAGCGTAGTGCTGGCTAATAGCAGCTATCCTTCTTGTTGACTACAGGAGCTAGCGTAGTGCTGGCTAATAGCAGCTATCCTTCTTGTTGACTACAGGAGCTAGCGTAGTGCTGGCTAATAGCAGCTATCCTTCTTGTTGACTACAGGAGCTAGCGTAGTGCTGGCTAATAGCAGCTAGTCTCCTTGTTGACTACAGGAGCTAGTGTAGCGCTGGCTAATAGCAGCTAGCCTCCTTGTGACTACAGGAGCTAGCGTTGTGCTGGCTAATAGCAGCTATCCTTCTT
>NC_090051.1:884233-896733 GCF_038355195.1 Osmerus mordax
GCTGTAGGAGGGTCATTTTTCATTTGTGTCACCGAACGCTGAACATCTGTGATGTAGATGTTAGTTTCTGTATGGGGGGTTTCTACGCTTTCATCCAGGCCATCTTGCTTCAACTGTAAGCATCTGTAGCCAGGCTGCATCGTGTTGTGGGATGTTCTGAATGAGGTTTCTAATGGGGGACTTTCCTGTTCTAATTTCAGCTCCAGATTACTTTGAGAATACTGCTGTCTGATCCCAACTGTTTTCATTTGAGGGTGAGCGGTTGTCTTGGCTCTCTCTCTCTCTCTCTCTCTCTCTCTGTCTGTCTCTCTCTCTATGTCTCTCTCTCTCTGTCTCTCTCTCTCTTTGTCTATCTCTCTCTGTCTCTCTCGGTCTCTCCCTGACTCTCTCTTCGTAGCGTGGGACTGATGGGGCGCTCTTAAAGAAACACATCCTATGTGGGAAATGCTTCTCACACTGCGATTACAGAAACGCTGTAAACTCTGTAGTTGAAGCAGATCTGATCGAGGAGGAGCCATGTTCGTTAGAGCAGGAAGCCGGGGACTGAAGAGGGTAGTCAAGTGGGGGAAACATCCATGAAATCCATGTCTAAACGGCGTGAAGGGTAAGTTTGCCCAAGCAGAGAAGTCCATGCTCTGCTCTACTCTTCTCTGCTCCCACTCAAGTTCAAAAACGCCATCTTTTCTCCTGCCTCCTCAGGCGTTGCTGCTATCAGCCGTGATTGTTTTAAACCCATCAAAGGGAACTGTGATGAAAAGCACATTGACACACACAGAGAGGGGGGGCGGGCGAGGGAGCCAGAGAAGGGGTAATGAGAGAGAGAGCGGGAAGGAGAGAGAGGGGACAGGGTGTGTGAAGGTGAATAGGGCCCAGGAGCGTTCATTACAGCCTCATCCCCATGAGAACGTCAGACAGACGACGGAGAGAAACACAAGAGAGAGAAGCAGAAAACAGGATGGGTCAGGACATCATTAAGATGGCTGTCTGAGAGAAGGACAAAAGAGAGGGGGGAGGGAGGGGGGAGCGAGGGGGGGAGGGAGGGAGGGGGGAGTGTGAGTTCTCTCTCTTCCTCACAGGTTAGTGTGAAGACCCACCGGAGGGTTCACACCTCTCGTTAATAAACAAGTCCTGGAGAGCCCTCAGCTGACAACAACAAGTGCCATAATACTATACGTGTGTGACCAGCACCATCAGAGATGTGTTGTCTCTGGTGCTCAAAACCTCGGAGGGATAGCCAGGCATTAGGAGACAGAGCCTCTGGGGGGGATAGCCAGGCATTAGGAGACAGAGCCTCTGGGAGGGATAGCCAGGCATTAGGAGACAGAGCTTCTGGGAGGGATAGCCAGGCATTAGGAGACAGAGCCTCTGGGGGGGATAGCCAGGCATTAGGAGACAGAGCCTCTGGGGGGGATAGCCAGGCATTAGGAGACAGAGCCTCTGGGGGGGATAGCCAGGCATTAGGAGGCAGAGCCTCTGGGGGGGATAGCCAGGCATTAGGAGACAGAGCCTCTGGGGGGGATAGCCAGGCATTAGGAGACAGAGCCTCTGGGGGGGATAGCCAGGCATGAGGAGACAGAGCTTCTGGGGGGGATAGCCAGGCATTAGGAGACAGAGCCTCTGGGAGGGATAGCCAGGCATTAGGAGACAGAGCCTCTGGGGGGGATAGCCAGGCATTAGGAGACAGAGCCTCTGGGGGGGATAGCCAGGCATTAGGAGACAGAGCCTCTGGGGGGGATAGCCAGGCATGAGGAGACAGAGCCTCTGGGGGGGATAGCCAGGCATTAGGAGACAGAGCCTCTGGGAGGGATAGCCAGGCATTAGGAGACAGAGCCTCTGGGAGGGATAGCCAGGCATTAGGAGACAGAGCCTCTGGGGGGGATAGCCAGGCATTAGGAGACAGAGCCTCTGGGGGGGATAGCCAGGCATTAGGAGACAGAGCCTCTGGGGGGGATAGCCAGGCATTAGGAGACAGAGCCTCTGGGGGGGATAGCCAGGCATTAGGAGACAGAGCCTCTGGGGATAACCTCACCCCCCCCACACACCCCTCCAACCTCACCCCCCCACACACCCTCCTCCAACCTCACCCCCCCCACACACCTTCCTCCAACCTCACCCCCCCCACGCACCCCTCCAACCTCACCCCCCCCCACGCACCCCTCCAACCTCACCCCCCCTCGTCAATCCTCTATCCACAACCACCTCGACTTGAAGTGGTGAATCTGAATCTCATCCTCATGCCTTGTTGCGGCCTGTTTAATTTCCTGTCAGATGAGATCAACCTAAAGCGTTGTGGGAGAGCCCCCCCTAGCAGGAGCCCCCCCTAGCAGGAGCCCCCCCTAGCAGGAGCCCCCCCTGGCAGGAGCCCCCCCTGGCAGGAGCCCCCCCTAGCAGGAGCCCCCCCTGGCAGGAGCCCCCCCTAGCAGGAGCCCCCCCTGGCAGGAGCCCCCCCTAGCAGGAGCCCCCCCTGGCAGGAGCCCCCCCTGGCAGGAGCCCCCCCTAGCAGGAGCCCCCCCTGGCAGGAGCCCCCCCTGGCAGGAGCCCCCCCTAGCAGGAGCCCCCTCTGGCAGTAGCCCCCCCTGGCAGGAGCCCCCCCTAGCAGGAGCCCCCCCTAGCAGGAGCCCCCCCTGGCAGGCTTCCCTGCCGCAGCGGAGAAACTCTGGGTTAATTGGCAGCGTGACGAACGCCTTCGCCGCCACCCAGACCCAGGCCCTGTGTCGCAGCCCTCTGCAGTGTGTGTGTGTGTGTGTGTGTGTTGGGGATTGCATGGTCTGGGTCTCCACAACCTTCCGTCGCTTTGATCAGCTAAGCCAAAGCTTACCATGAAACACAGCAAAACATGTGTTGCACAGGGCTTCGCTTTCCAGCTGAACCGTTTAAAGGTCTCCAGGGGGGGGGGGGGAGTGGGGGGGGGCGTCTGGGGTGGTGTGTGTGTGTGTGTGCGTGCTTGTGTGTGTTGGGGATTGCATGGTCTGGGTCTAGGATGAATTCCTCTCTTTGGCAAAGGTTAGGGATCAGCTTAACCTTCCCAGGTTCTAATCTGGAACATTAGTGAGGAGAAACAAAATGCAGATCTGGGATCAGCCTCCAGCCTGTTGGGCTGTGTCCCTGTGTCAGCGCTGCCAGGAAGGGGACGAGGCCCTGGCAGCTCCACAGTGACCTCCGCTGGTCACAGCAGGTCACTGCAGGTCACTGGCCCACCCCTTGATATGTCCTCAAGGTCTCGGTGTGTGAGTGCTTGGTGTTCACTGTTCTTGACGCTCTCTGATAATCACACTCCGGACCCTCACTGTGCACAGGCGGCATTCAAACCACCTCTCTCACACACACACACACACACACACACACTTTTATTTAAGATGCACAAGACTAGGTGCTGATGACGAGCGGGGTTCATGACATTGAATTTTGTGCAAAGGTGGAGCGAGTGTGTGTGCGGTGTGTGTGAGATAATACTCTTCCCCTCCTCTGAAGTGTTTTAGTTGTGTGGATGTTATAGAGTCATGTGACAGAGTCATGTGACAGACAGTAAGCTCTATATTTCTCTGACAATTTATCCTCTGCGCTGGCCCATGGGGACAAGAGAACAGCAGCTCATATCATATTTATTACCGGCCCGGGAAGGTAATCATTTGAATCGACATGTATATCGACTGAACCTCAGGCCAGAACCCTTTCCCTCAGGTCCTTTCACATGGAAATAGTTTTAACATGAAAGGCTTTGATGAGGTCATGGGGGAGAGAGAGAGAGACAGAGTGAGAGGGGTACTCTTGGCTCCTTGTGTCTTGTTACGGTTCAAAGTCCAGCTCTCTGTGTGTGTGGAAGGCTGGTGTGTAGCTCTGTGTGTGTGGAAGGCTGGTGTGCAGCTCTCTGTGTGTGTGTGGAAGGCTGGTGTGCAGCTCTCTGTGTGTGTGTGGAAGGCTGGTGTGTAGCTCTGTGTGTGTGGAAGGCTGGTGTGTAGCTCTGTGTGTGTGGAAGGCTGGTGTGTAGCTCTGTGTGTGTGGAAGGCTGGTGTGTAGCTCTGTGTGTGTGGAAGGCTGGTGTGCAGCTCTCTGTGTGTGTGTGGAAGGCTGGTGTGTAGCTTTCTGTGTGTGTGGAAGGCTGGTGTGCAGCTCTCTGTGTGTGTGGAAGGCTGGTGTGTAGCTCTGTGTGTGTGGAAGGCTGGTGTGTAGCTCTGTGTGTGTGGAAGGCTGGTGTGTAGCTCTGTGTGTGTGGAAGGCTGGTGTGCAGCTCTCTGTGTGTGTGTGGAAGGCTGGTGTGCAGCTTTCTGTGTGTGTGGAAGGCTGGTGTGCAGCTCTCTGTGTGTGTGGAAGGCTGGTGTGCAGCTCTCTGTGTGTGGAAGGCTGGTGTGCAGCTCTCTGTGTGTGTGGAAGGCTGGTGTGCAGCTCTCTGTGTGTGTGGAAGGCTGGTGTGCAGCTCTCTGTGTGTGTGGAAGGCTGGTGTGCAGCTCTGCAGAGGAGGGGAGCGGTCCAGAAGTCTTTGACAGAGGGCACATCTCTCCAGGCCCCGGGGCAGTGACTCTGGTGCTGTGGAGTCACTGCTGGGGCCTGCAGTGACTCTGGTGCTGTGGAGTCACTGCTGGGGCCTGCAGTGACTCTGGGCTTCACTGTCCCTGAACCAGACCCCAGTCTGTTCCAGCTCTCATCTCAGACGCACGGCTCCAGGGTGTAGAGAGGAGGCTGAGGGTTCACCCAGAGGTCACCTGTGTGAGTGATGGGAGAGGACCTGAGCCCTGCTCCTCTCATCAGCCTGTGTGTGGGCTGGTGCTGCTCTCCCCTCAGAGACACCACCACAGACCGGGGGGGGGGGGGGGGGGGGGGAAGAGGGAGAGAGACAGAAAGAGACAGACAAAGAGGGAGAAAGCGAGAGAGAGAGAGAAGACCATCATATCAACTCCCTGGTCTCACAAATAGCCCCTAATGCTGTATAAAAAAGCTCATCTCAGGTCTTGTATTGACCCATTCTCTTATCGTAACAGGTTATAAGGAGCACTCCTGGACTGAGATGTTTACAAAGAAAATAGATGGATTTCTGTACAGTGAAAAAGCACATCTTCAGGGAGTATTGATTCTTGGAAAGCAAAGAGATACTATGAATAGCAAATATTGGCAGGCTAATATGAAGCACTGAGAACCCCTCGACAGGATATTGGCACAATAAGCCATGCCAAGAATATTGGATTCATGTCAAAATAATAATTTATTGAACCCTGCATCACGGCTGATGGTTTTGTATAAAATCCTTATGCTGCCACCACTGGATCCTTGTTTTAAGCTACATTTGATAATTAAAGTGCTGATGTTAATTGAATGTGGTATTCAGGGATTGTCAGACTAATGCAGTAGCTGTTAGAAACTCTTTTCTCTTGACAGGAAAGCCCCATTATGCGTCTGTGTGACAGGGATCTTTTCATCTAACGACTGACTTTCATTTCCAGTCGGTCTCTCTCTAAATGTTTTCTCTATTCTCCCCATGCCAAGGTCTTTTTGTCTCCTTTCCAAATCATCTGCCCCGTTTTTAGAGTTGAACCACCGTTTGAAAGTTTTATGAATATGAAATATGGTTCAATCTTCCCATGTGATTGACAGGACAATCACCCACCCACTCACCTACCTTTCTCTCTCTCTCTCTCTCTCTCTCTCTCTCTCTCTCTCTCTCTCTCTCTCTCTCTCTCTCTCTCTCTCTCTCTCTCTCTCTCTCTCTCTCTCTCTCTTGCTTTCTCTCTTTCTGTCTTTTTGTTTCTCTCTCTCTTTCTGTCTTTTTGTTTCTCTCTCTCTTTCTGTCTTTTTGTTTCTCTCTCTCTCTCTCTCTCTCTCTCTCTCTCTCTCTCTCTCTCTCTCTCTCTATCTCTCTCTCTCTCTCTCTCTCTCTCTGTTTCTCTCTCTCCCCCTCTCCCTCCTAAGTTTCTTCTACTCTCTGTGTTTCTCTCTCAGACTTCACAGCCCGTGTCTCCTCAGAGGAGGGTAACCCTAACCCTCAGAGGAGGCGTGTGATGCAGATCCTCTGGGGGGAGGTGATCTCAGAGTCCTGTTGGGGGGCTGCATGTGTTCTGCTGGCCAAGCAGAGATGATCCTTGTCTTCACTCCTTATCATGTGGGATATCTTTGATCTTCACTGAAGCATAACCTTAGCAGCTGATTCCTAAGCAACTGCCTCACAAACTAACTACATTTACATTACATTACATTTACATTTAGTCATTTAGCAGACGCTCTTATCCAGAGCGACTTACAGTAAGTACAGGGACATTCCCCCGAGGCAAGTAGGGTGAAGTGCCTTGCCTAAGGACACAACATCAGTTGGCATGACCGGGAATCAAACTGTCAACCTTCGGATTACTAGCCCGATTCCCTCACCGCTCAGCCACCTGACTCCCTAACTGAAAGTCATATAGTTTATTTCTTGCCAGAAATCAGATATTGCGCAGCACGAGGTAACAAATTTCCATCTAGTCTATATTGGGATCTAAAATTGCATTACCAATAATAGTGGCTTTGAATAACAGAGGACTGCTTATTACCATGCAGTCTGAATCCCTGCATCAGGAAGTTCAATACCTCACGCTGAATATATTGAGCCCTGGTGTGTCTGACATCTGAGTGACTGTTAGGATGACGACCGGGGAGCAGAAAGGGCAAGTTTGTCGGTAGCGTCTTTGTGCTGGAGCTTCACAGAGAAGTCTGTGTCCAGAAGAATAGAGAGAGAAATGGAAATGTGAAGAAGTCAGAAGCCATCGGAAGAATGTTTGGAGCGTGGGCGTGGAGTGGGTAGGGGGGCGGGGAGTGGGTGGTGTTTGGGTAGGCCACTCCCTTTATCTTCTTTTCTCCTTTCCCTAAGCTACCTACGCATTCTGCTAGTACCAGCCTCCACATCCTCCCAGCCAGGACGTGACTCTGTCCTTTGTTGACAGTGGATAGAGCCCTGGACCAGAAACAGCCCTGGTCCAGAAACAGCCCTGGTCTAGAAACAGCCCTGGTCCAGAAACAGCCCTGGACCAGAAACAGCCCTGGTCCAGAAACAGCCCTGGTCCAGAAACAGCCCTGGTCTAGAAACAGCCCTGGACCAGAAACAGCCCTGGTCTTACCTCAGGAATTACCAAGCTAGTGTTCCTATCATTCAGGTTCTGTAAATTCTAATCCTTTCTACCTCCCTCCGCTCTGGTTTTTTCAGGCTTGCTTTTGGAGGACGTCTAGCTGAGACTATACTGTTTTGTCCTCTCCTCACGGGGTCGAGGGAGAGAAACGCCAGGCTCATGCCTTCTAATTTGTTCTGATTGGTTCCCGGAGTGCATGTGACTTCCCTCCTGGTGGGGGCTGGATGAAGAGCGGTGGGGGGTTCACTGTGTTGATGAGGGAGCTGAGGAGGATGAAGAGAACGTCCTGGACACACGGGGGGGGGGGGGACGACTCTCTCTCCTCCTGCTGCTCTGTGTCCAGCACCGGCCTCCTTCTCTCTCTCTTCTCCTGCTGTTCTGTGTCCAGCACTGGCCTCCTTCTCTCTCTCTCCTCCTGCTGCTCTGTGTCCAGCACCGGCCTCCTTCTCTCTCTCTCCTTCTCTTATGCATGATTACATTAGATTTATCTAATCTGCTGTATTGAGACAGGAAATATTCTGCCATTAAATACCCTCCAGTGCGTTTAATTTGGAAGAGAGTTAAGAGAGTTTTAATGTTTAATTCTTGTCCTGGTTTGTCCTTCAGCTGTGCCCCCCGCCCACCCAGGTCTTTCCATCCAACCTCTTTCATGCTTATTAAACACAGAGATCGCTCCTCCGGCAGGTCTTAAGTGCTGAGGGGGGGGGTGTTGTAACGGCTCTCTTGAGGAGCAGACGACTGATAAAGTCTAGGATAAAAGGTCTTACACCCAGAGATGAGATTTTGTCAAAACCCTTCTATATCTATATATACCTATATATATATATATATATATATATATATATATATATATCTATATCTCATGGGTCAGATTGCTGAGCGGTTAGGGAGTCGGGCTAGTAATCTGAAGGTTACCAGTTAGATTCCCGGTTGTGCCAAATGACGTTGTGTCCTTGAGCAAGGCACTTCACCCTACTTGCCTCGGGGGAAATGTCCCTGTACTTACTGTAAATCGCTCTGGATAATAGCGTCTGCTAAATGACTAAATGTAAATGTAATATCTATACGAAGCCTTCAGCCTGCTGTTCTTCAGTCTGCTGTTCTTCAGTGTGCTGTTCTTCAGTCTGCTGTTCTTCTGAGTGTTGTGTTCCTGTAGCAGCAGACGCCAGTCAGTAGCATGATAGCCTTCTCCACAGGCCTCCGTAGATTCAGCTTCCATCGACGGGAATGTCCCTTCGTGTATCGGTACCAGGCCTTGGTTGCATGTGTCAGGTACACATGTTCCCTGTGTCAGGTACACTAGCTGCTTTGTAAAGCTATGGTATCACTCCAGCCTCGGTGTTGTGTCTCTAAATGAAAGGCTTTTATTCTGAAGCCGCAGGGATACGAGGCTGTCTGGGGTTGTAGTGGAGAGCCTCTCTTGCTCTCCTTTAATGAGCTCAGTGTGACTGAGCTAACAGGTTGTGTCTGACCCTCGCCAGATGAATGGAATTTCAGAGAGGACTGTCTGCCTCCCCCAGGCACCACGCTGGTCTTGCTGACCCCAACCCTGACCCCTAGAGCTGGGGGCTGAGGGATGGGGGCTGAGGGCTGGGGGATGGGGGCTGGGGGCTGAGGGCTGGGGGATGGGGGCTGAGGGCTGGGGGCTGAGGGCTGGGGGCTGGGGGCTGAGGGCTGGGGGCTGGGGGCTGAGGGCTGAGGGATGGGGGCTGGGGGCTGAGGGCTGGGGGATGGGGGCTGAGGGCTGGGGGCTGAGGGCTGGGGGCTGAGGGCTGGGGGATGGGGGCTGAGGGCTGGGGGCTGGGGGCTGAGGGATGGGGGCTGGGGGCTGGGGGCTGAGGGATGGGGGCTGAGGGCTGGGGGCTGAGGGCTGGGGGCTGAGGGCTGGGGGCTGGGTGCTGAGGGCTGAGGGCTGGGGGCTGGCCCACTGGCTCTCCCTCTCTCCATGATGTAGAGTTTCCACCATAACTTGGCCAGACTGGAAGACTTTTTTTGTTTTTTACTACGACCTGACAAACGCAGCAACGAGACAGCGAGGCCTATCTAGGCTCTGCATCAGGGCTGTTAGCGTCAGGGCTGTTAGCGTCAGGGCTGTTGGCGTCAGGGCTGTTAGCGTCAGGGCTGTTAGCGTCAGGGCTGTTAGCGTCAGGGCTGTTAGCGTCAGGGCTGTTAGCGTCAGGGCTGTTAGCGTCAGGGATGTTAGCGTCAGGGCTGTTAGCGTCAGGGCTGTTAGCGTCAGGGCTGTTAGCGTGAGCGCTGTTGGCGTCAGGGCTGTTGGCGTCAGGGCTGTTGGCGTCAGGGCTGTTGGCGTCAGGGCTGTTGGCGTCAGGGCTGTTAGCGTCAGGGCTGTTAGCGTCAGGGCTGTTAGTGTCAGGGATGTTGGCGTCAGGGCTGTTAGCCTCAGGGCTGTTAGCGTCAGGGCTGTTAGTGTCAGGGATGTTGGCATCAGGGCTGTTGGCATCAGCCCCATAAAAACATTTGAAAGCCAGGGTCGTTACTCTTGTTTTAATCAGTATTTGGTGGCATGATCAATATTATTATTTTTTTCACTGCTGACCTTTTTTTATTTCCTGGCTATCACGCTCAACAAACGTAAACTAGGTTTCAAAAGTTAAAATAAAATAAAATGAATAAAAGTTTAAAAGAAATTGTTTTGAAAGGTTGAAAAAATATTTTCAATAAGAACAGTTTCAAAAGCTTGAGAAAATATTTGTAAAAAAAAAATTTGGATTTTTTGGGAAAGGTTTAAAAATATTTTAGTTTTCACTTCTAGTTTAGAAAAGTTTAGAAAATATGTGCTGGGCCTTCCAGCCTCCCTCAGTGCTCTTCTCCTCAGACATCCATAGGTGGCAGTGTGCACCAAGCTGATGCGAGGCACGCTGCTCTGAAGCCTGTTCTGATGCAGCAACACTGCTACAGTCTTTAGCATAGCTCCCCTCCCTCCCCCCACGGCCAGCCAGTGGGTCAGACCAAGAGTACAGCTGCGGCTTCCGGATCATTCCATCTGGGGTTTGGGTGGGGGGGGGGAGGCAGGATGTGGTAATGGGAAAGGACGTACCAGTCCCTCGTCTAATCTGTGTGTTATGGCTGGGGTCACACATACAGTCATGTGGTGACAGGAGTCTGGGGCAGAGAGACAGAGTTACAGTCGGCAAGGGAGAGAGATGGAGAGAGAGAGAGATAGGGAAAGAGAGTGAAAGAAAGAGTCAGAGAGAGATTGAGAAAGATAGGACAGTGAAAGAGGGAAAGGGAGAGAAGGAGACAGTGTCGTGTTTGTGTGGCATCCACACGTTCAGGATGGATTCCCTGACTTGGTGGTGCTGGGGGTGAAACATAGCAGTCCAAGACAAGTGCTGGGAGATAGGGAGGGAGAGGTAGAGAGAGGGAGAGGTAGAGAGACCTAGCTTCATGCTGACCCCAGCCTTCACTGCAAGGGGAGAGCTGACATCATACAGAGGGAGAGGGTTGTAGCTACCTGGACTCTCCCTACTCTCACACTGTCTGTACCCTGTCCTCTGTTTCCCTCCACACACAGACACGTCACATACTGGACACGCACACACACACACAGTGCACGCGCACACACGCACACACACACACACAATGCACACATATTATATGTAAAGTTTCTAAGAGGCTAATTGCTGTGGTTTCCTGCTGTAGTTTACATTCCCAGTCCTTGTTAGTGTGTATCTAAGGGCTGCCTGCCTGCCTGCCTGCCTGCCTGTGTGTGGAATGTGAGGGTGTATACAGGAGAGCAGAGAGCTCTAGCCAGCCTGACCAGCTCGGACGCTCCTGCTCCTCATCTCCAATCCCATCTGGAACGCGTTAATCCAGCGAGAATATCTCTCCCCTCTCCACTCTCTCTCTCTCGCTCTCTGTCTCTCTCTTGCTCGCTCGCTCTCTCGCTCTCTCTCCTCCTCTCTCTCCTCCTCTCTTCCTCTCTCTCTCTCTCTCTCTCTCTCTCTCCTCCTCTCTCCCTCTCTCTGCCAGGTCCAATCAGGAAGCCCAAATATGTTGAGAGTCCTCGTGTTCCCAGCGATGCCATCGTCTCAGCGCTGAGGAAGGTGTCCGACAACAAGGAATTCTCCCACAATGGTGAGTCGGCACTATGTGTGTTTGTGTGTGTATATATAAACTGTTTTACGGCAGGGAGAGAGGGAGGTTTTAAAGCTCCTGGACTTGTATATGCCTCTGGAATTCCAAACTTTGTCTGCACCCAAGGCTTGGACTTTGCAGCTGTTGTATGTGTGTGCGTGTATGGGTGTGTGTTTCATGTGTACACTTGTACATGTGTGTTTCGACTTGTGTGGTGTGTGTTTATAACGGTATGTGTATACATAGTGTTAAGCACGTGAGTTGTGTTTATAGGGTCAGACTAGGTCTCTGTTTGTGTTGGGGAGGGACAGCCAGTGTGTGTGAATAGGATATGTATAAATGGACTGTCTCCAACACAACACAGTGTTTCTGATCATTGGACACACGTGTAGAAAGCCAGGCAGACGTGTGCTCTCCAACACACCTCCGTGAACCTGTGTTCTAATGACCTGCTTTTACATGCTGCAGAGAGGAGGTATGGGGATTATGTGTTTAGTGTGTGTGTGTGTGTTCATCTGTATTGGCTGCATGGACAAGCACATGTGCTGGTCTGTGTGCATAGCCTAGTAGAGTGTGTGTGTGTGAGACTAATGTTCCCTTAAGTGCTGTGTTATGCTAGCAGGCGTGCTGGGTGGGGCTGGATGCTTCCCAGAGGCAGAACTGGAGTGTGGGCTGCTGTGTTATCTTTAGCCAGGCGGCCGCAGAGGTGGCTGGGTGCTCCCCAGGCTGCAAATGCAGGAATAGAACATGCCACATACTGGACTAGAACATGCCACATACTGGACTAGAACATGCCACATACAGGACTAGAACATGCCACATACAGGACTAGAACATGCCACATACTGGACTAGAACATGCCACATACTGGACTAGAACATGCCACATACAGGACTAGAACATGCCACATACTGGACTAGAACATGCCACATACAGGACTAGAACATGCCACATACTGGACTAGAACATGCTACATACTGGACTAGAACATGCCACATACAGGACTAGAACATGCCACATACTGGACTAGAACATGCTACATACTGGACTAGAACATGCCACATACTGGACTAGAACATGCCACATACAGGACTAGAACATGCCACATACATGACTAGAACATGCCACATACAGGACTAGAACATGCCACATACTGGACTAGAACATGCCACATACTGGACTAGAACATGCCACATACTGGACTAGAACATGCCACATACAGGACTAGAACATGCCACATACTGGACTAGAACATGCCACATACAGGACTAGAACATGCCACATACTGGACTAGAACATGCTACATACTGG